>NW_007251632.1:92176-102761 GCF_000164805.1 Carlito syrichta
TATATATATACACATATATGTGTGTGTGTATATATATATATATATATTCACACATATACACACACACATATATATATTCACATTTATATCAGTTGAAAGATTGTTTTTCAGTAATTGTAAGATAAAAATTCTAAGTGATAAGAAATATTTGTTATAGTTTACCTATGATTTTGCTTTTATTTTTACATTAAATAATGATACATTTTACAACTGATTTAAATAATACTTATATTTCAGTGCTTTATACATCACCAGTATGAGAAAATATTGACCAGGTGTTTCATCTAGACCTGCTATTAGTCTATGGGCTTTATGTGTTATTAGTTCATTCAGTTCTGACAACATCCCAAGTAGTAGGTACTATCACCACCTCCAAGTTCTAGTTCTGAATGTGAGCTAAAGCACTACAGGAAAGAGAAGACTCTGAGCTTGATTCTGGCTGCAGAGTCGTTGCTCTCATCAAGTATGTTAGGATATCTTTTCTCATATATGGCAAATGCTTACTAGATATAGTTTCATAAATCTTTTTTTTTTTTGAGTTGGAGTCTCACTCTGTTGCTCAGACTGGAATACAGTGGCCACTCCCGGCCAATGCAGCCTCGCCTGCTGGGCTCCAGCGATCCTTCCATCTCAGCCTTCTGAGTAGCTGGAACTACAGGTGCACGCTACCACGCCCGGCTAATTTTTTGATTTATTGTAGAGATGAGGTCTCGCTGCCCAGGCGGGTCTCAAAACCCGCGGGCTCAGGCAATCCACTCACCTCAGCCTCCCAAAGGCGCGGGATTTACAGGCTGAGCCACCGAGCCCAGCTTTAGTTTCATAAATCTTATTTTATACAGTGGTAATAAAATTATCCTCAATTAAAACCTAAATGCTGGACCATCTGGACATCATTTTATGTGTACTATGAGATCAAAAGTTAGATTTTGATTCACCCAATGGGTATTCAACTTCATGGAACATTCATAGAAAAATTCATCTTTCTGCCATTGATCTTTCTTGTAAATTGTTTGCTTCTTTATGCTTGCATCTCTTTTCTAACTCTCTTCTCTTTTTCCATTATGTATATTTTTTTCTCTCTTCGTGTATGCAATGACTGCATTGTGTTATTACTAAGAGACTTCATTTAACAGAAGAATTATTCCTCCAGAGCTACTCTTAACCACTAAATATTCTATAATTAAGAAAAAGGGAAGCCGGGCTCGGTG
Source organism: Carlito syrichta (assembly GCF_000164805.1). Lineage (NCBI taxonomy): Eukaryota > Metazoa > Chordata > Mammalia > Primates > Tarsiidae > Carlito > Carlito syrichta. The sequence goes on from NW_007251632.1 coordinate 93,385, forward strand.
GCTCAGCCTGTAATCCCGCGCCTTTGGGAGGCTGAGGTGAGTGGATTTCCTGAGTCTGCGGGTTGAGACCCGCCTGGGCAGGCGAGACATCATCTCTACAATAAATCAAAAAATTAGCCGGGCGTGGTAGCGCGCACCAGTAGTTCCAGCTACTTGGAAGACTGAGGCGGAAGGATCGTTGGAGCCCAACAGGTCGAGGCTGCAGTGGCCGGAAGCGGCCACTGCACTCCAGTCTGGGTGACAGTGAGACTCCAACTCAAAAAAAAAAAAGAAAAAGGGAAACCTTGCATGCCTTGGACCTACACCAAGATTCCCAGATGTACCCCAAATAAAGGGGAATATAGGACTTTATAATACTATCATTGACACTTCTGTCTCTAATATCCTTGTAAACATTAGACAATCTTCACAACCCCCCCTGCTTTATTTCTCTTAGCACATTCTTAGTGAATTTTATTTCCTGTCACATCTCATTTTTTCTTTCCTGCTTTATGGAGCCTGAGGGACTCTCTAACACCTCAGTGTTAATAGCCCATGGTGACCAGAAACTACACACACACACACCCGCCATCTTCCTAGTAAGCACAAAGGGCTCTGTGAAAGTTGGCAGCCTCCTCAGGACCACACCCACCAATACCAGCACTACAGATTAAAGCCTCTCTGCGGGGTCTGCAGGGGTGAGGAGAGCTGCTCTTTGTACTCCCTGAAGACTGTTCAGGAAATCAGTTCTATAAGAAAGAGTTTCTAAGCGGGCACAGTGGCTCAAACCTGTAATCCCTGCGCTTTGGGAGGCAGAGGTGAGAGGATTGCCTTAGCTCAGGGTTTTGAGACCAGCCTGGGCAACTTGGTGAGATCTTGTCTCTACAATAAGAATTAAAAAATAAGCCGAGCATGGTGGCACACACCTGTAGTTCCAGCTGCTTGTAAGGCTGAAGCCGAAGGATTGCCTGAGTCCAGCAGGTCGAGGTGTGGTGGCCATAAGTAGTGTTCTACTGCACTCCAGCCTGGGCAACACAATGAGACTACCAAGTAAAAAAAAAAAAAAAAAAGAAGAAGGAGTTAATGTCATTCTGCCTGCTAATGCTATGCGACTTCATGCCTTGCCTTTTAATATTTGTTGATTTTTTTGCATTCAAATTTCTTTACCCCTTGAGTAAAAATTTATTTTGCTTTTTAATTTGGTCACATAATCATCCACAACCAAATTTGTATTTTTGCATTTTATAGTAATGCTTTTATTTTTAAAAATATATTCATAACCTTTTTTCAAGAATTTTTTCAATTATTATCATCTTTTCAAGCACCATTCTTTATTAATTGAATGGGATGTCGCTTTTATTAGAAAAAACAGATGAGATGTGGTCGGGTGCAGTGGCTCAAGCCTTTAATTCTAGCACTTTGGGAGGCCAAGGTGAGAGGACTGCCTGAGAACAGGGTTTATCGAGACCAGCCTGGGCAACTTGGTGATACCTCACCTCTGCAATAGATTAAAAAAAAAAAAAAATTAGCCAGGCATGGTGGTGTGAGCCTGTAGTTCCTGCCTGTAGTTCCAGCTACCTGGAAGGCTGAGGTGGAAGGATTGCCTGAGCCTAGCAGGTCGAGGCTGCAGTGGTCATGAGTGTGCCATTGTACTCCAGCCTGGGTGACAGTGAGACTCCTACTCTAAAAAGAAAAGATACATGTAACTCATTTCAGTATTGCCTAAAAATCCCACCAAAGTAAATCTGATTTTTAAAAAAGAGGACCCAAGGGTTTTTTTGGAGCCACAAGGCAAAATCTACTCGGAGTCTTGTAAGTAAAGAGGGCTGTCAACATTTTTATTTAATGGCTTGGTTCTCTTATGATTTACAGAGACATTAATCTATGTAGATGAACATTGAGACCCCTATTCTGAATGCAGGGTTCAACCATGTGAGAAAGGATGTAGGAGTGAACAATAAAGATACATTTCTCCCTTGAGTTATCAGTGAAGCAGTGGTTGGAACCAATAGGCAACAAATATCAGATTGGTGATTCTGTAGTAGGCAATGGGCATTATTCTGTGGAAATCCATAAGAGGGACAAACACCCAACCCAAATTTAAATAGCAAATGAAGGTTTCCTGAAGGAAGTGATTTACAAATGAACACATGAAGAATAAGTAGCATGGAAATCATGCAAATTAGAGGTAGGTGAGACAAAAGAAGGATTAGTATTCAAATAAAGACAAAGGAATGTAAACAAAGAAAAAAATTTGAAACAGGAGTGTAGCAATTTCAGTACACCTCAAGGAAGCTCAATAGATATGCTCCAGTCAGATATTTAAGGAATTTTGTGTGTTTTGGGATTTTATAGTTTTTTGAGGTTCTACGCATCTGACTGCATGCTTAAGAATATAACTGTTGTAATTGTAAAATGACAATTTGTAAATCTTGTACATTTAAAGAAAAAAGCCATATGAGATTTAGGTTCAGATCTTGCATGACAAGGAAAAGTATAGGTGGGGAAAATGAGTGATAGCCTAAAGTACAGGAAAAATGGCCACAGAAAATTTCGTATTTTCAGGGTGGAACTTACTCTTCATCGAGATAGACTGCCCTATGAATATGCTGAGTCTTCCCACACGGAAAACGACAATTCAGCCCCAAGTATCGAGTCTTTTCATGCCTTAAACTCAACTTTCTCAGCTTTCAGAAGTTCCCGCTACACTGGGCTTCTGGGAATGGGGGACCCCCGTCCCCACAGCGCCATCTAGCATCAACAAAACCGGGGGCGAAGGCAACCTTAATAGCAAACTCAGCAAAACAATGGGAGTCCGGAAATCAGGCATTGCTGCGTTAATTTGAGCAAGTTTTTTTGAAATATTTAAAAACTGAAACATAATGCATAATCGCGATGGGGAAGATGCAATCCATCATCACTCTCTGTAGAAACAGAGAAGCCCAGCCCATGCCAGTTTTCCAGTCATTTTGTATTCAGTGGTTAAGAGGGGTGTGAGCTATTGGGTTGATTTAATTTACAACCAGGGAACTACAGGAGCCTGTTATCATGGACACACACGTATTCTGATCTGATTGTAAACGACTTAGATAACTCGGCACCGTGCCGCATTAACGCTTTCACTGTGTATGTGTGTCAACATGCACACCGCTTTACTCTTCCGTAACGTTAAAGTTTATAAAACAATGGGATTTCTTAGTTGAACCTTTGATATGTTTTTATTCTTGAAAACATCTCCCAATCTAACAGGTCGGGCAAAGTATTTGCTCACGTCTCCGTGGCCCGGGGACTCTTGAACCAGATCCGACCTGGGCGGCAAAGGTACCAGCGTTTCCGCCCTCACCAGCTGCAGGCAGGAAACGCGCCATAGTTTAGCACCTGAACGCGCGGTGTGCTGTGGGACGGTCACGTGGGATGGGAGGACGGCGGCCTATGGGGACCATCTCTCGCGCGTATGTGCGGCGCTGGCGGACCTGTTGTGGCGGCGCCCCTCCCTCCAGAGTAAGAGGCCAGAGTTGCACTTGAGGTAAAGGCCACTTACTAAGTGTTTTGTGGCTTGTGGGCCATCTGGTCTCTGGGACAGCTATTCACCTCTGCAGTTGTGTCTTGAGAGCAGCCCCAGGTCACGTGCAGATGGATGAGCCTGGCTGTGTTCCAGTCCAGCTCATTTACAGATGCAGGACTTTACCCAGGAACGTGGTGCCTGATCCTGCAGCTTAATCAGCTTCTTGCTCACGGTTAACAACATAATTTATACAACTCAACAAGTAACGTATGTTTTATTTTTGCCGTCAAGTATTTTTGTTTTACCTCCATTTCTTGCATTACATGTTCTTGAACCAATATTAGGGAAATTAAGGAAAAGAGAAAGGACCTCCACATAAAGACACTGTGCTTGGTCGTGCTTGATTAGTGATTCTGGTATTATTGTTCTCTAATCTTGTGTGCGTTTTAGTGATGTTGAAGATTCTAATATTTGAATGAGAAATGCATGCTGAAGGTAACAGAAAAGAAATAAAGTGGTGGGGAAATGTGATGGAATGTTTTACCTTCTACCCCAGATTCCAGCAATTTAAAATGACAGTGCATTACCAACATTAAGGCTTTGGTGCACTCATTTTCTTACATATGTTTATAATATACATTAATATGTCACTACATTTGTTTCTTTGTATTTTGTTAGAGAAAAATCAGAGATTTTTTTTTTCTTTTTTTGAGTTGGAGTCTCGCTCAGTTGCCCAACCCCAGCGTTGACTAGGCTCCAGCGATTCTTCTGCCTCAACCTTCCAAGTAGCTGGGACTACAGGCGCCCACTACCACGCCCGGCTAATTTTTGATTTATTGTAACCAAATTGCATGGGCTGGTCTGGAACCTGCAGGCTCAAGCATCCATTCGCTTCAGCCTCTCTAAGTGCAAGGATCACAGGGTGAGCCACTGAGCCCTGCCCAGAGATATTTGTTAAAGCTAGTAAGGAAGACTTTATTCAGGACCATTGTGATAGGTATAGGAACCACAGCAATAAGATTTTGCACTGAAGGGGAGAGATTGAACTCTATTCTGAATACAACAGCATGGCCAAGTGAGAATTTATAACTAAGGAGCTATAAAAGATGAGGGGTCCGTGGATCCCGGCTAAACCAACCCAATAAGATTCTTGCTGAAGATTCTTGCTGGTGAATTTCAAGATGCGCAGATATCACTATGAAGGGATAGTGGAAGCTAATCAATTTTCAATAAAACTGAACTTTTGTTTTTTAGTCATGGTCTCACTCCATTTCCCAGGCTGAAGTAAAGTGGCACAATCACAACTCACCACACCCTTGAACTCCTAGGCTCAAACTATCCTTCTGCCTCAGCCTCCTGAGTACTATAGGCACGTGCCACCACACCTAGCTTTTTTAAAAAAATTCTTTGTAAAGACTAAATTTCATTATGTTGCTGAGGCTGGTCTCAAATTCCTGGGTTCAAGTGATCCTCCCACCTCAGTCTCCTCAGTAGCTGAGACTACAAGTACACGCCACCATGCCCACGTGATTATTTGTAAAGATGGGGGTCTTGTTATGATACCCAAGCTGGTCTCAAACTCCTGGGCTCAAGCAATCCTCCTGAGTTGGCCTCCCAAAATACTGGGATTACATGTGTGAGCCACTATACTCAGCCCTAAAACTGGATTTTACAACAGGAGTAGGGGAAGTTTTAGAAAGTTGAATAAAGATTGTTCAAGCAAATAATTTTGTCAGTGTGTTTAAATATATTGTCCAGAATATATAAGGATAGTATTAATCTCAGCTGGTATTTTTTCCATGATTATTCTGTGCCAGGTATTGTTCTGAAATTATGCATTTAATTAAAACTCAGAAAATATAAGTGCAGTGTGTTCTATGAAATTAACCATTGTTTGGATGAGAAAGCAGGTAAAACACATTTACAATTTCAATGCAGCAATTAGTCAAATGTGAACAAAAAACTACTATTCTATCTGAAGAGACCATCTTCTTGTGCAGAATCAATACCATCACAGATTTTTTTGTTTGCATATAGCCTGAGGGCCAAATCCTTCCCACCATGTATTGTTTCTTTTTAAATAAACATTTATTGGAACACAGCTACACCATTTATGCATTGTCTATGGCTGTCTGAATGCTTCAGTGGTAAAGTTCAGTAGTTTTAAGACAGACAGTATGGTCCATAAAGCCAAAATGATTAACTCTTTGGCCTTCATACCACCCAGTGGTCATCATGGGGTCTGGAGAGTTAAGTCTTTAGTATGTTAATTAGGATGAGAGATCTACACTGGGGCAGTTGAAGAGAGATAGGTGAATCTGTAAGTTCTTCAACAATTCCAAGGAGTCCCTTTCCAAAATGTCTCTCATTACACAATTTCCCCATATTTTCCGTTTCCCTTTAGGTCCCATTTTCATTCTCTAGCCATGATTTTGCATATGCCTGGGATGGGTGGTCAAAGGAAAGAGAGAGAGAAAAAAGAAAAGCAATGTTGTTTGGACCCACTGTCTTGGACCTACTGTAGCTGTAGCTCCTCCTAACAGAAAGGTTTACCAGTCTAATTTTTGTTGCAGTGAACTTCCTGAGCTGCAGCTATCAGCATGACAACAGGATGCCCTGAGGTTTGGAGTAGGAGAGATTGGACAAAAGGCAAACAGTGGAGGAAGAGGGGAATCATTCAGTCAGTCCCTGAGATCCCTATTCAATCCCCAGAAGAGAACTAGGATCAGCACCGAGATCTAAATGTTTTAAGTTCAGGCTAGGGAGGAGAGAGGAGGAAAAAATGAAAAATCATCATCAATTCAGTAGTACTTCACAGTGTTTGAGTTCTTAAACAACTGCTCCATACATGTTATCCGAGTTGTATAGCTATATTCATTGAGAGAGACAGGGCAAAGTACACTTACATTATTTTTCCTAAAAATGCAATCCTAATGGAATCTGAGTCATTATCGTGCCACTGCACTTGAGCTTGGGTGACAGAGTGAGACTTCAACTCATGAAAAAAAAAATTGGGCAGCTCCCAGAAACAGGTTCAGAGCAACTATTTCTGTGCTGTATGTTTAGATATCATTTATGAACAGAAAAAGGAGAGTGACATACAGAAGACAGATGTGAGGTACAGAAAATGGAAGTGAGCTACAAAAATAGCCAGACTCCATATAGCTTGGCATTTATCTTTTTTGAAGGTATGTAAACAGTTGGCTACTTGTGATTGGCCAAAACTCAGCTGATGTGATTGGCTAAGACTCCACCACTTGTTACAAGAGTAGGTACCAGTCTGTTTACACATCCAATTAGGTTATATTTTGCAGAACTCCAGAAACCTCTAGGCTGAACTTAAAGTATATGAGGAGGCAGCTTTAGACTAAACTTTTTAACAATAGGGAGGGAACTGTGCTGGGTTTCATGTTATATTTTAATTTTTAAAAATTTATTATAAAGATGTGGAGTACAATTCAGGGTTAAGTATACAAATATCGATCATACAGGTACCCCTGTTAATGAGGTATGCCCCTCCCTCCCCTAGCAGTTTCCCTCAACTGCCAATCCCAGCCCCCCACCAACAGTTTCCCATTACTGCCAATTGCTCTCTGTATTTTAATTTTCACGAAATTTACACAATATTTTTTTATTTTAATTTTAAAATATGTTATTTGATCCAGAAAATATTGGCAATAAATACCACAGGCATATTTCAAATCAGTTGTAAAACTCTGACTTTTCACTTCCCAGTGAGTTTCCATGGAGCTATATTTAAAGTGCAGAACTTTTTGAACATATATTTGAGCTGTGTCCATGCTAATCAGTCTATTATCAAAGATTAACATTTCCTCACTGTACCATCTTTATAAGGCTCCTTGCCCATTATCCCTTTGCCTCCCTTGACAGTGATAATTGTATATTCTACTCCATGTGCCCTTGAAGTTGGCACTACTTCAGGATTCCAGCAATATTAATCATCATTCAGGGATATACTTAGCATAACTAGTACAGATTTGTAAAGACCTCAAGAGGTACAGTACCTTAAGAACACTGAGACCCATCTTTCTAGTCACAGAGACTACATTCTTTGTCTCAGTGAAAGATTGACTCCCTAAAACTAGTAAGTTTTCTCAAATAAATTAGTATGGTGAGCATATCATGCATAATTGTTCGAGTTCACAAATCTACACTCCTGCCCCTCTCTGTTTTCTTCACAGAGAGGCTCAGGAGCAGTCATTACATTCAGAACACAGCTTCATGTACTGGAGCCCACAGGAACTATGGAAGTTCAAAGAACTTTAGGCCTATTGTTAGCGATTTGTTTTAGCATTTTGTCACAGTGTAATGCAGTTACTAATCATGCTATAGCGATCAGGGCTTGGACACCAGGTCTTCACACCTGCAACCCAAAGTCCTTGTTTACAGGGCAGAGCTGGATTTCCTAGAATTCACCCAGTGTGTTTCCCTCTCAGGAATTTTCAACATTGCACAACACATTTGTGGTCTATTCAAGACATGCCAAGTAAATGCCTTAACCTTGTGTTAAATTTTTAAAAAGAAAAAAAGCTTAAATTTCCGAACTTCACAAATCCCTGAGCCCTGAACTTCACAAATCTTATTCAGGGAAAAATTGTGTTGTGCTAAGTATATCCCTAATTTTCTCCACCACTTAATGGTTAAATTAATAGTATATGATGCAAACTTTTTGTTATCAAAGAAAAGCCTTAAAGTAGACTTCTGACACAATGTCATCAGAGTTTCATCCAGAATCATTTTCCCTACAATTATCATGGTCATATGTGTATCCAAATACACACACACACACACACACACACACACACACACACTCACTCACACATCAATAATGTAAATAGTCAGCAAGAGGAAGCACCTGGAGACACAAAGAGTTTAATTTCTTTTCATGGTGAAACCAATATTCCAAAAACCCAGTAGCTCAGAAAAACTCTCCCAAGACCACTTTCTCCTGTGAAGGAAGCACTGTGCTTGGAGATCTATGAGGCTCAGTCACCAAGACTAATGTGCAGTGAATTAAATACTCCACCTATTCAGTCAGGAAACTCTTCTATAGAGGTGGCACATTGTGCAGCAGACTCCAGAGGTGTGAATAGTTAGTAGAACAGAAGCGTTCATACTTTATTGTCATCAACCACACGTAACACAGGGTGGCTTCTGATCTCCAGTTATTTCAGTCAGGGTAGATAGGAGTAGGTGCTGGACACCCAGGAGTAGGGCCTGAGCTGAGGAGTCACTCATTTGTTTTACTCTCCTATAATTCTGCAACCTGGAAAGTTCACTTTTCTTTTCAGTAACCACAGATGGATAATCTGATTTCCAAAACAAAGCAGGTTATTCTCTTTCATTTGTAGTGAAACTGATTACCCACTTACTAGAAAACTGGACATTTGCTGAGGATGTCAGTCCAGGAAATAAGTCCAATTAGGTTCTTTTTTATTCAGGGAAAATTGTGAACTGCTGTGGAAAATAGAAAATTCTACTATCATTATTTTAACAAATAATATATTAATCATATACAGCAGTTGAGGGTAGTACAGTGGCCCAATCATAGTGTTAAGGATGCAGCTTCCCACAAGTCTCCATTTCCCATCCTAATAGTGTACTCTTCCTCTTTACATTGTCCTTTTGTGGTGGCAAGATATCTGCCACACCCACAGTATTTTTGTAGTTTGTAATAAAGTGGAAGTGCTAAAGTTAAAAGTCTTCTCCTCATATGCATATGCTCCTATTTACTCTGGAAAGGAATCCATTTTTAGAGAACTGAATATGTGTTTCTTTGGCACAATTGTGGAATATGGCTACCCCATGCACAGGGAAGGCTGGGATTATTGCGTGTGTGTGTGTGTGTGTGTGTGTGTGTGTGTGTGTGTGT
>NW_007251632.1:103940-120429 GCF_000164805.1 Carlito syrichta
AAAAAAAAAAAAAAAAAAAGAAATGGCCTTTAATCCTAGCATTTTGGAGCCAAGGGGGAGGATTCCTTGAGTCCAGGAGTTCAAGACCAGCCTGGCCAATATATTGAGACCTCATTTCTACAAAAAGGTAAAAGAAATAGCTGGACAGGGCAGTGCATTCCTGTAGTCCCAGCTACTCAAAACACTGAGGCAGGAGGATAATCCAGGAGGTCAAGGCTGCTGTGAGCTGTGATTAAATCACTACACTCTGGTCTGGGAGAAAGAGTGAGATCACCATCTCAGGAAAAATATTTCTTTTTAAAAGTGGCCTTGGTTTTCAGTTGACAGCCTTCTCATCCACTTAGGCCTCCCCAGGACACTATCAGAGGTAGACCATGAAGGCCTTTTCCTGTTCACGTTCTAGCTGCCTCTTCCTGTCTTTCACATATGGCCTCTTTGAGTTGTTGGTGTCCTGGTAATTGATTCTAACTATTTTATTGTTCTGTGAACTGAATGATTGAGTATTAAATATAGAAGTTGGTTGATTTGTTCATTTGTTTTCTCCAGGCTCATGATCACTAACTTTCAGTTTTGCCACAGAGCCTATTTTTAAAAATTCAGTCACCCTACATTCAGATTTTAACTAAATTTTATTTGTGAAGGTTAACATCTTACATAAAGTTTGGGTACCAGAGGATAAAAAAATTATTGCCTAAAGTTTGTGTGGCCATACTTATTTAAATATTTTAGCAAGCATGTATTTTTTTAAGGATTTTCATAAATTTTAACAATGGAAATGACTGCAGAGACATTAAGAATGCACCATCTGGCCAGGTGCGATGACTCATATCTGTTATCCCAGCACTTTGGGAGGTGAAGGCGAGAGGTTTGCCTGAGTCCAGGGGTTTGAAATCAGCCTGGGAAAATTGGCAAGATCTCATCTCTACAATAAATCAAAAAATTAGCCAGGTATGGTAGGGCATGCCTGTGGTTCCAGCTACTTGGAAGGTTGAGGCAGAAAGATCACCTGAGCCCAGCAGGTTAAGGCTGCAGTGGCTGTGAGCATGCCACTGCACTCGAGCCTTCGTGACACAGTGAGACTCCTACTCTAAAGACAAAAAAAAAGAGTGTACGATCACTTCCATTTTCATAGTACAGATGCTCCTGGACTTGCAATGAACCTCCCAATAAACTCATTGTAAATTGAGAATATTGTTAAGTTGGAAACGCATTGAATATACCTAACTTACTGAAAAATCATGGCTTAGCCTAGCTTACTTTAAGTTTGGTCAGAACACTTATATTAGCCTACAGATGGGCAAAATCATTGAACACAAAGCCTGTTTTATAATACAGTGTTTCACAATACATTGTTCTTGCAATGTATTGACTGTTGTACTGAAAGTCAAAAACAATGGTCATGTGTGTATTCAAAGTATGATTTCTACTGAAGGAGTATCACTTTCAAATCATCATTAAGTTGAAAAATTGTAAGTTGAACCATCTTAAGTTGGGGGCCACCTGTACTTGGAAATTCCAACTTCTGGACAGTTTAAGAAGGAAACCAGAGAAACTGGAAACTAGAGGCTTTGCAGCCAACTAAGCCAGAGGCCATGGAATACCCCTGGGATGATCCTCAGCTGACCAGCCTCTGCCAACTTGTGCTCCATCAACATGTACTGCTATGTGCCTCAACCCACAGGAAAAGCACCTTGTCTAGATAAGTGGGCTTACTCCAGGGTGCTGTGGAAAGCTCACAGGGTGGGCCCATTCTAGGCACGCCTGCTTAGTGTGGATGGGAGGTTCCAAGGCCCCTACCCCCACAACAAACACACCTGGACCTCTATACTCCAGCCTCTGCCTTTGAATCCTTCACCGGGACACAGACCTACAATCATACTTTGCATAATAACAGCTATCAGTGGCAGCATCTTAGGGTCAGTTATTTCAGATCAAGGCTTTTTAAACATATGTTTATATGCCTGCTTCTCTGTGGGTGTATGTTTTATCATGTTCATCTTATGATTGTATTAATATTAGGTATTGCTAGCATTCATCAAGAATGTAGTATGGATTGTGGTACTAATTGTGTTACTTATGGGTTAAGTCATACTCATAAATGTATGCCTTGTATAGTATAAGAGCACAAAGAGGAAAAGAGAGATTGGGTGCAAATCCTGGAAGACATGAAGTGCTGAGGTCATGACGCTAAGCCCATCCTTGCTCTGCACAGACCATGTTTCTTACCACTGTTCACATTGCCATGATCTTCTGAAGCCCCTAACCATTTGTTGTGGACAGCTTTTAAATTCTTTTAAATTTTGTTCTCTTTAAAGTTTACATAGGGTTGTATTTGATATTTCAAATTTTTATTTTTTGTATAGGAAACAATTTTGGAATAATCATGCCTAGGCATGTAACTAAACCAAAGTACAAATTTTTTTGTAGGAGGGAATTCATAGGGTCAAAAAGTGTTCCTTTAAAATCTCACTAGCCGTCTGGGCTCAGTGGCTCAGCCTGTAACCCCAGCACTTTGGGAGGCCAAGGTAGCGGATTGCCTGAGCCCACAGGTTCGAGACCAGCCCGGACAACTTGGCGAGACCTCGTCTTTACAATAAATAAAAAATTAGCTGGGCATGGTAGCGTGCACCTATAGTTCTGGCTACTTGGAAGGCTGAGGCAGAAGGATCGCCTGGGTCCAGCGGGTCGATGCAGGGGTGGCTATGAGTGTGCTGCTGCACTCCAGCCTGGCAACAGAGTGAGACTCTGACTCAAAAAATAAATAAAATAAAATCTCACTAGCCACTGCCAAATTGCTTTTGGAATCCTTTTATCTTATCAGTTGGCGTGATTGTATTTAACTCAAGTTTCTGGATATACTCAGAAACATTTTTTACAGTTATATAATATGGATTTATAAATTTGTTTGAGTAATGTAAAAATTTTGTTTCTAGTCACTATTTTGCTACTCTCTGTTTTCCTTCCCTGAACTTTTCCCACATCTCTGCAACTTTGTGTCAGTCCCCACCTAAAACCAAAGGGACAAGCAAGCCAGAGGAGAGAGTGGAGGCTGATGAGGAGGAAGGGTTGTGGAGGAAGGAATGTAAGGTTGTTTTGTATGGCTTGTTATCATTAGAGTGCTGCCCTGGTGTTGTATGACAGTGTGGTAAGTATCAGGGTACATAATCCACTTACTCTTGTTGCATACAATGCAATGGATTTACTTATCATATTCATTTCAAAATACTACCGTGAACAGACTCAGACACTTCTCCAAACATGAAGTATCTCCTGTTGAACCCAGCATCTGCCTGGTTTCTGTTTCTGTATTCTCAGTAATAGACTTATTTCTCTTTTTCGAATTCTGGAGGATGTGATGAAGTTCCCTGCTTAGCCAAACTTTAGGCAGGTTCTTGAACCTTCTCCTAAGTCCATCTGTGCACTTCTTTGTGAAACAGCTTTAGCGACAACCCTGCTAAGTCAGTTTATCCAGAATCCCCCGTCTTCAATATGTGATTACCCTTGGTATCTGATCAGGTTTCTCATCTTCCACTATCCAGGGTCTGATGACCCTGGCCTGTCTTCAGCAAGAATACTGTTAGATCAGTTTATCCAGAATTCCACTTACTCCTGATGTTAACTCTTTGTAATTTTCCACCAGTCAATCCCCACCCAGCTCCTTGGCTTTAAATTCCCACTAGCCCATGCAGTATTTGGAGTTGAGTTCAACCATCTCCTCCATTGCAAAGCCCCATTGTCTTGATCCCTATTCCTATTGGTGGTCCTGAATAGAGGTTTCCTCACTATGATTTAACAAGTATTATCGAATTGTCTTTTTCTTTAACAGATGCTCTGAGGAAGGTAATTTGGAGTTCTATCAAATCTCCACTCTGCTGACAGTCACATGGGACACTTCTACAGGTTAGGATAGTCCCTGTTCCACTTTCATTCCTTCCAAGAAAACCATAGGCTTAGGAGAGACCCATCTGATGCTCAGTCAATGCCATAGCGCATACCAGCTGTGTCATGACACAGTTCAGGAGAACGACTTTGAACAAGGTTGCACCCCTGAAATTAGTTCGTTTAATATTGTCATTGATTTTAGTTATTTCTCATGTGCATTTATTCTTTTTATGTTTCAAAAAATCCTAATAATGCTTTCCTTCTTCACATGTTAGATATTAACAAACTGAGACTAACTGTGGCCACATCCCTCCTACTTGGGACCCTAGCCCAAGTGGAAAGATTGGAATATGAAGAGACACGATCAGAGACCATTAAACTTGCTTCTAAGCCTTAAATATCATTTCATCTCAAAACCTTTGGCATGGTCACTAACCCTTTAATGCCTTTTCTCTATCTCACCTTTGCTCCCTGTGTCATCTTGTTCTACACGAACAAATTCTGTAGGCACTTACTGAGGAATTAACATTGACTTTAACTTTGTATTTGGTCATGAGCATCACTCTTTCTGAGTTAGCATTAAAACATAGGAAAATGTGTCCTTTGGCAGACTCTAAAATCAGAGAACAATACTCCATATGGTCCTTATTGGGGAGCCAAAAACCCCTAAGAAATGAGGTCTGGGCTTTTCCAGGAAAAAAAGATGCAAAATGTTTATGGAAGAAAATAATGTTGCCACCTATGGGCATGAAGTGAGAAAATATGTACCTATTTAAAGTCCATGTTCCATACCACTGGGAGGAGAAAGGTGCTAGGTATGTGGGAATGGCCCACAGAACACTGGGTGCATCCTTAGTGAAACCACACGAGGGCTAAGACAAACAATTGTGAACACAACTGCAGGTCTGAAGAGAGGCCTGGCTGGTACCTGGAAGCACAGAGGATGTGCCTAAAGCTTGGTGCCTGACCTCACTGTATCATTAAGAGGCCCAAAAGCATCTTTTGCAGGCTTATGTCCAAATTTCCTTTAATTAAGATACCTATGAGGCTTTACACAACTATGTACAAGTACTTGGAAAAACAGTAGACACTGGACATGCATTAAAATGAATACCTGTAATCCTTCTCTTTTTATCACAGCTTTACCATACTTTCCTACAGCAGAGTCTGGAGTTTTGACATAAAATGTATATCTTTTGAATGATTAGAGTACAGAATGACTTTTTTTTTTTCCTTAATGCAGGCAGAGTGAAAGTGGTAGCTCAGACTCAAAACTATGGCAGTCCGGCCGGGTGCGGTGGCTCAAGGCTGTAATCCCAGCACTTTGGGAGCCCAAGGCAAAAGGATTGCTTGAGCTCACGGGTTCAACACCAGCCTGGGAAACTTGGTGAGAGGCCTCGTCTCTACAATAAACCAAAAAATAAGCCATCTGTGGTAGTGCACGCCTGTAGTTCCAGCTACTTGAAGGTTGAGGTGGAAGGATCACCTGAGCCCAGCAGTTCAAGACTGCAAGTGGCTGTGAGCATGCCACTACACTCCAGCCTGGGCAGCAGAGTGAGACTCTGACTCAAAAATAAAAAAAATAAAAAATAAAAAAAAACAGATATTGCTGAGGCTGTGGAGAAAAAGGAAGATTTCTACATTACTATAGGTAGTGTAAGCTAGTTCAGCCATTGTGGAAAGTAGTGTGGCATTTTCTCAAAGAACTAAAAATTGAGCTACCATATGACACAGTAATCCCACTAGAATACTCAGAGGATATACTCAGAGGAACAAAAAGCACACTACGAAAAAGACAACTGCACATATATGTTTATTGCAGCATTATTAACATTAGCAAAAACATGGAACCTACCCAGATGCCCATCAAAAGTGGACTGGATAAAGAAAATGTGGTACATATACACGATGGAAAACTATGCAATCATATAGAAGAACAAAACTATGTCCTTTGCAGCAACATGGATGCAACTGGAGACCATCATTCTAAGTGAATTATCACAGAAACAAAAAACTGATACTTCATGTTCTCACTCATAAGCGGGCCCTAAACATTGGCACATGAACATAAAGGCAGGAACAACAAACATTGGGCGTTGCTAAAGGAGGGAGGACTGGGCTTAAGGGGTGCATAACCACTCATTGGGTACCACGTCCACTACCAGGGGAAGAGAGTGCTCACTAGAAGCCCAAACCTCACCTTACATATCAAAGCTTCACATGTACCCCCAAACTCTAAAACAAATAAATTTAAATAAATAGATGAATACAAGAGAAAGATTTGAACAAACATTAGCATAATTTCAACTCAAGCCCAGGTCCCTAAAATGACTGTATCTCCCCTTAAAGTGACTGCTTGAGAAAACTCAAGGCTCAAAAAAATAAGTAAACAAAAATAAGTAAACAAAATTACTATTTGTTCCAGTCAACACCTGAAGATAGGGGCTTTGTTTCCCAGTCTCTGTGAAATGATAGAATAGTTGCCAGCAAGCACACACAGATGTCCTAATCACACATTATAACCAACCCTGTGCAATTTTTCACTCCCTTGACTCTACTGATCCCCTGCTCACCCTCCTCCCTCCTCCTTTTCTTTTCTTTTTCTTCAATAGAGACAGGATCTTCCTCTGCTGCCCAGGTTGGAGTGCTGTGGTACAATCACAGCTCACTGTAAACTCGAACTCCTGGGCTAAAGTGATCCTCCTGCCTCAGCCTCCTGAGTAGCTAGGAGCACACCTATTTATTTTTAAAACTTTTGTAGGTACAGACTCTTGCTATGTTGCCTAGGCTGGTGGTCTCTAACTCCTGGCCTCAAGCAATCCTCCTGCCTCAGCCTCCTAAAGTGCTGAAATTATAGGGGTGAGCCACCACACCCAGCTTCCCATTCTCTCTTTACAATGACCACTCACCTCGGTACAAATCAAAGCTGAATTCAGTTCACAGTGGACTCTTTTTCCTGTTGCAATATTCATTATTGGTTAAAATCTGTTCTTACCTCTTTAACTGGCTTATCCAACGTTGTGTATATTTCACATCTCTTACTACCTTTACATAGGTATCTCTTGGAGTGTTACTCTTTCTTTCTTTCTTCTTTCCTTCCTTTCCTCCTTCCTTCCTTTCTTCCTTCCTTCCTTCCTTCTTTCCTTCCTTCCTTTCTTTCTTTTTGAGTTGGAGTCTCACTCTTGTCACCCAGGCTGGAGTGCAGCGGCATGCTCAAGGCCACAGCAGCCTTGACCTGCTGGCCTTAGGCAATCCTTCTGCCTCAGTCTTCCATGTAACTGGATCTACAGATGCACCACCATGCCTGGCTAGGGGTGTGTGTGTGTGTGTGTGTGTGTGTGTGTGTGTGTGTGAGAGAGATTTATGATTTATTGTAGAGATGAGGTCTCACCACATTACCCAGGCTGATCTTGAACCCCCAGGTTCAGGAAATCCTCTCACCTCAGCCTCCCAAAGTGCTGGGATTATAGGCTGAGCTACCAAGTCTGGCTGTTACTTTTTCATGTATTCATTTTAGATATTTTTATCTTCTAAAAATTGTCTTTGAGATTGTCAATATTGCTTTTTTTAAATTCCAGTTGGTTTATATTAAGTTTTTACAAATTTATAATATGTTTATGGGATTTAAATTGTTGTATTAGTATTTTGTCTTTAAGGACAACGAAAGAACTATTCCCTAAGCATTTGAGGAAAGAAAATGGATATGTTCAAACATACATGTATTTTTTACACTTAGCTACTTACTTATTGCTCCTATTTTATGCCTATATATTTTATAGGCATAAAATATCCACTTTTCCAAATAAACTGTATGTAATATCCACCTTTCCAATTAAGCTGTTATGGCACCTTTTATTGTACAGTCTGTTCTTCCTTGTTTGAAAAGGGACTGTAAGAACTACAATGAAAATCTAAATACCTATGTACAAATCTCATCCCTATTATAATTTTAACATATTTACTATCTATCTATATATCATATATACATATGTGATATATATATATATATATATAGCCTAATCTGTATAAGAGTATATTTGACATCATGAAATTTCCCTCTAAATTGTGTAGCTAGTCTCTAAAAAATAATATGTATATTATCTTGTAACCACATCTTGACCACACCCAATAAAATGAGGGGCAGATGTATTAAGATTATCTCATTCATTTTCCACTTTCAGATTTCTCTTGGGTTTCCAGTCAGGGTATAAGTAAGGATTGCACATGGTGGTTGACACTTCTGTCTCAAATGCCCTTGTGAAAATTGAGGGAAACAGCAAGAACTATTTCTTCAAATGTCTCTCAGTGCCCCTGTGTCTTCAGAGATAAGGATTATCTTTCCCTCTTGGTATCATAAGAGGGCCTGATGACCTGTTTGAGAGAAAAGTCAGAAAGTCTTTTCTGTTCATTCATGTTCTCAAATTCCTGCAGTTTAAAATATTTAATATGCCAAAGTGCCATATCTTGGAGTAGTATATCCTGAAACCCATCATTTCTCTGTTTTAAACTTCTCTAAAAAAAATCATACACCCCAAAACTGAGTTGGTTGACTTTCCCACAGTATAATAAACTAGTTTCTCAGTCTTAGAAATATGAATTCTGGGCCAGGCTTGTGGCTTAGCCTGTAATCCCAGCACTTTGGGAGGCCAAGGCAAGTGGATTGCCTGAGTCTGAGGGTTCGAGACCTACCCGGACAACCTGGTGAGACCTCATCTCTACAATAAATCAAAAAAATTAGCCGGGTGTGGTAGCACGTACCTATAGTTCTGGCTACTCAGAAGGCTGAGGCAGAAGGATCATCAGAGCCCAGCAGGTTGAGGCTGCAGTGGCCGGGAGTGTGCCACTGCACTCCAGTCTGGGCAACAGAGTGAGACTCCAACTCAAAAAAAAAAAAAAAAAAAGAAAGGAAATATGAGTTCTGACAATTAAGTTCAAAAACTCATCCTAGAAAAAGTGCTACATACCTCATTGCTAAATATCACTATGGTCATCTTCAAATTACTCCCCCTGGGAAGCTATGCACCAATGCCAGCACCTAGTCCACCCATCAAAGCAATTTTGGAACTCTTTTTCCAGAATGGCCATCAGACTTGTCGTCGTATTACACTTGATGTCCTGGATGTCATCAAAATGTCTTCCTTTCAATGTAGCCTTTATCTTCAAGTAAAGAAAAAAGTCACTGGGGGCCAGATCAGGTGGTTAGGGAGGGTATTCCCATACTGTTACTTGTTTTCTGGCTAAAAACTCCCTCATATACAGTGCTGTGTGAGCTGGTGCATTGTCATGATGCAAGAGCTCTTTTGGGACTGTTTTTGCACAAAACTTTCTCATGCTAAGATTTCCCATTAAGATTTTCCTAATTGTTTCTCTATCGATGCTTATTTGGTTTGCTATGCCTCACCTTCATTCCTGTCCATGGTGGCAAAACAAAAATATTTATATGTATTTTCACCTTAAACCTCAAAATTCATATAAGCAGTGTGCTCAGTTGAAAAAGGTAAGCCTTAGTGAGGTTAAGAAACTTACTAGTGGCTACCGGCATGACAGATGACAGAGCTGGCAGATTCATGTCCCATGAGAGCCCATTCCTTATAGATCGTGCCTTCTTGCAGTATCTTCACATAGTGGAAGGAGCAGACTTCTGTGGGCTATTTTTATAAGGGTACTTATATCACACATGAGGCTCTGCCCTCATGATCTAATCAGATCCAAAAGCCCCACCTTTTAATGCCATTACTTCAGAGTTAGAATTTTAACATATGAATGTTGGCGGGGGCAATATTCAGACTGTAACACCCAGGCAACCAGACTTTATAAACAATACACTCACGATGAAAACATGCTGCTGCCAGGTGTGGTGGCTCATGCCTGTAATCCCAGCACTTTGGGAGGCAGAGGCAAGAGGATTGCCTGAGCCCAGGGGTTAGAGACCAGCCTGGGTAACTTGGTGGGACCTCATCTCTACAATAAATTTTTTAAAAAATTAGCTGGGTGTGGTGTGGTGGCACACACCTGTGGTTCCAGCTACTTGGAAGGATCACCTGAGCCCAGCAAGTCGTGGCTGCGGTGGCTGTGAGCATGTTACTGGGTGTCAGAGTGAGATTCAGACTCAAAAAAAAAAAAAAAGTTGCCATTGCAAATGTGCTATCTTCATGTTGCTCTTTGCATCATCTTTCTGTCCTATGGCAAATTATTCCTTATCCACAATGTTGAAGACTTTTTTTTACATCTACTCTTAGACTTCCTGAATACCCTCTGCTCTGGTAGAGCCTTAAGCCCAGGGCAGAAATGGCAAGTGGCAGACTACACTTCTAGAAGAACACCATGTAGGCACTGGGATGCCAGTGGAAAGGAAAATATGAGAATGAAGATTTTCGAGCCACATTTGGAAGATGATGCTATTAAGGGTGTTGTTCCCACATGTTCCCACTTTACACATAATACTACTAATAATTCAGCTATGAAATGTTTGTATTGAGTTCTACTCACATAGGGAAGCTGTTAGGTAGATGATAAAGACACACAGAACACATAAGCTCTTTTCAGGTATATCCTCAGCAGAGCAGGACTATAACATAAGTTGAAACAGGAGAAATCTAATAAAGCATGAAGTTACTAGTTGGTCTTATGAGACATTATGTGGGCTTGCTTTATAGTAGCTGGAGCCTGAAGCCTGATTCCAGTGGTGGAAACATCTTAGGGTGACCCACAATTAATCATTCCTTATGCAGTCTCATTCCCTTGGGTGTAAGCAGAACCTGTCAATAGGATATAAGAATGGATATTACCACGGTGATGATGTTATATGGCAAAAGTGAAGAAACACTGTAGATATAATTGAGGTATTTTAGTTGGTTGTTCATTAATAGGTAGATTTTCCTATGTGGGCCACTTAGTAGAGCTCCTTGGCCTTCCCTGACAAAGTAGAAGAGACTCTCTCTCTATGGTTGGCTTTGAAGAAGCAAGCTGCTGTGAATTCTATAGCCATATGGAATGAATTATTCCAATAATCAAGTGATCTTGGAAAGGGACATAAGTGGCTGGTACCTGGACTGCAGCCCTGTGAAACACTGAACTGAGGACCCAGCTAACCTGTGCCCAAACCACTAACTCACAGTAATGGAGATCGTACATTTACATTATTTTAAACTGCTAAATTTGTAGAACTACAGTGTCTGACTTCCCTGTAGTGCTATGAAGTGAACCAGAAAGGAATACTAGAGCATTTTCTTGCAAAATGGTGTCTAAGTTCCCTAGGTCAATGGTAGTTACTCACATAAGATACTTATGCCATAAGGGCAAAATCCTTACATGTTTGAATCTTATAGCTTTAGAATAACAGGAGAAATGCTTCAGAGTAAAAATGCAAGCCTTTGTGGATAAATAATTTGGTTTGTTTTGATCAGTTAGCCCCTGCCCTTAGGTGGTTTCATGGTGTGGTGCTACCAGTGAGATATCTATTTGTGAACACCCTTCTCTGACACCTAAGTGGGAAAATTTCTGGCAACCTCCACTGATACAGCCATCCAGAGCCACTGCTATACACCTTCTAAGGTATGAGTAGCAATCCAGTTATAGTTAGTTAATGTCTATTTTGAACATTCTCTCATTCAAATTTTTGTGCTGTGCCTGCCTCCTGCTTGTTTTCTCACTGAAAGAATCCTGGCGTGATCTGAGATAAGTCCACAGAGAGGAGTATAGGAGGTTATTCTGGTCATTATTTTATGCTTGAACCGTTCCTGAGCCCTTTGCTAATGTGAAGTGACATACTAGTAAACTATGATATGCCATGCTGTCAAAATTAATCAATTAATCACCCCAGGTAATTGTGACAAAGTGCCTTGGGTGCCCAAGTGAATACCACACTTCAATGTTACAATTGTCCTCATGACTATAAGAACTGTGGGGTGGGATGGATTCCTTGAGTGCTTATGAATAGAAAATGGCATTCCTAGGTTCCTTAACTCTCTGCTCAAGTTATGGTGTGAAAACTGAAGAACTTCCATGGCAACTATAACGGAAGCTCTGATTTCTTGTAGCTGCAGGGCTAATATTGTTGAATATCAAAAACAAAATTTAATGTCATTATATGGTTGCTGAATCATGACAGAGGAGTCAACACTCACTATGCTTTAGTGTAAATATATTACATAATGTAATATACGTAAAAAAGAAAAAAATGAAATCCTGAAACTTGGGATAGGGATTTCTGCTTGGACTCAGTTGAAACTGACAATATGGAAGCAAAAAGTAAATGAGTTTTTCTTACCAATGGAAGTAATTTCTCTCTATTTGAAGAGAATAGCTTTCTTCTGCATGAAAACTGTTATAGGAAAGAAAGGATATGCAAGTTAGAGAGGAATATTCCCAAGTGTAATGAGACAAGAAGGAGCAGGGCACACAAGGAATTAAAATGGTTTGTTTGTAGAATTATAAATGGATTTTTGGAGGAAGAGATGATACCAAACAGGTAGGCAAGACTGATGTCATTTTACTTCCTTGAAAATAAACTGAGGAATTGTAATCTGAGAAAATGTCTAGTAATATTCTTTGACTTCCCAGTGGTGCTACTTAAATACTTAACTGCACATTATTTGGGGAGAGGAAAATGGAAACAAAACTGTCACATTTGTACAAACAAAATTTGATGGTAACAATGTGTCAAGTATTTTGCCATATGTGATGGATGGGCAATTGAATAAAAAATACAACTTTCCTCCTGTATTTGCAGCAACAGTGGAGTGGGATTTCAGACAAATGGACAGGTACCTAATTCTGAATAGAAATGCCATGATTTAGACTGTGCACTGTATTGGAGGGTTTCAGAGGATGTATGGCAATATAATCTAGATATAAGGGGCCAGGGTAGATTCTCTGGTAGAAGCAAATTATGACTGGAGACATGAAAGTTAAGTAGCAGAAACATAGCAGGAAAGAAAAACATAGAATTTTTGTTCCAGTAGAAAACAAAGTATGGACATATGACAGAATATTTGAGGTACCACAGATAGAGAGTATTTCATTTACCTGAGTCAAATTAAAGGCATATGTTTGAACTAGATAATGGGTATATTTAGTGGCACATAAATTACTATTTGATACTATTCTTTTAAAATATATTCATTAGATACATTTGGTAACTTCCTAATAGGAATGCCATAGGTGTGACTATAAATTGAAAAGTTTGATTTCTTGGTGTCTGAAAAGTTGTTAACCCAAATCTTTGGCTTCTGTCTGCACAGGCAAAAGGTAGAGGTCTTAGAAGAGAAAACAAACAACAAAATCCTAAGGGCCAAATGATATGGCCTCAAGGGAGGTGGCCAAAAGCTTGCACCATTCTCTTCATCCACTAAGAGCTTCCTGTGCAGGATCCCAAATCAGTCCTCGAATGTTCCAAGCACAGGTTATGTTCATGCCTTCACTGCTCATGTTTCAGGAATGGAAACTTCATTTGGTTTATAGAATTCAGGACTGCAGTACCATCTGGGATCAAGAAACTGAGAGGCTATGATCAGCCTCATGAAAAAACTCACAGAACTCTGGTACTTGCAGCTCCTGGGGATAATACTCAGTTCTGATGGGAAAAATAAAGACCAAAATACCTGGATAGAGAAAGGCCAGAACAACAAAAAGATGCAGACTTAAATGCAGTAAAAATTCAGGGAAGCCTGGTCCCATATTCACTTTTAATGCCACACACTATAGTTAACTATTGCTAAGAGTCAGCGGTGAATCCTATTAGGATGACTGATTTCAATTACAAATAAGGATGTACAGGAGTGTGTCTGAATGGACACATATGCATACTTCAATGAAAGAAATACTGTTGCTGGGCACGGTGACTCACACCTGTAATCCCAGAACTTTGTGAGGCAGAGATGAGGGGATTGCCTGAGCTCATGAGTTCGAGAACTCAGGCAATCCCTCAGCCTGGGCAACTTAGCTTGACTGCATCTCTACAATATATCAAAAAATTAGCCAGGCGTGGTGGTGCATGCCTGTAGTTACAGCAACTTGGAAGATAAGGTGTAAGGATCACCTGAGTTCAGCAGGTTAAGGCTGCAGTGGCCGTGAGCGTGCCATTGCACTCCAGCCTGGGTGACACAGTGGGACTCCAAGTGAAAAGGAAGAAGAGAAGGAAGGAAGGAAGGAAGGAAGGAAGGAAGGAAGGAAGGAAGGAAGGAAGGAAGGAAGACCCTGTTTCCTTTGAACAATATTGTTTGACTTCCTTTTGTTCATTAAGGACCAGCTGAGTCTTCTGTTGGGACTTGGTATGTCCTCATGAATGAAATTAACGCCCTTATAAAAATGCTCAATATAGAGTGTTTCCATGCTCTTCTGTCCTTCCACCATGTAGGTACACAGTACTCCTCCCCTCCAAAGCATGCAACAATAAGACATCACCTTGAAGGTGTAGAGCAATGCTTACCAGACACCAATGATGTGGATGATTGATCATTGACTTACCAGACTCCAGAACTGTAAAAAATAAATTGCTGTTCTTTATAAATGTCCAGTCTTGGGCATTTGTTATAGCAACACAATCAACTAAGTCAGAAATTGGTACTGAGAAGTGGGGTTGTTGCTGTAATACATACCTAAAAACGTAGAAGCTGCTTTGGAACTGAGTAATGGGTAGAGAAAGTCAGAAGAAACATAGATTTCCATGAATGGAGCATTAAACATTGGGTTAGGATTAAGGTTCAGAAGAAATGAAGCATAGAGAAAGCCTCAGTCTTTGAGATTATCTAAGTAATTGTGAACAGAATGCTGGCAACAATGTGGACAATAAAGGCCATTCTAAAGAAGTCTTAGATGGAAATAAAAACTCTTATTGGAAACTAATTAAAATGACATCTTGTTACAAAGTTACAAAGAACTTGGGGGAAGTATCCCATGTAATAGTACTTTTAGGAAGGCAAAATTTAAGAGCAATGAAATTAGGAGGATATTGGGTGGAAGAAATCTCTCGACAGATCTCAAGGTACTGCATGACTTCTCTTAACTCCTTATAATAAAATGTTAAAAGAGACAAACAAGTTAAAGATGAAATTTTTAATAAAAAAGGAAGTAGATTATCTGGGTGTGGTGGCACATGCCTGTAGTCTTAGCTACTTGGGAGGCTGATGCAGTATGACTGCTTCAGCACAGGAGTTGGAGGCTGCAGTGAGCTATGACCATGCCACTGCACTCCAGCCTGTGAAAAGCAGAATAAGACTCCATCTCTAAAAAAATAGTATTAATTATGATTATTATTTATTTAAAGGAGGAATCAGAACAAAAAGATTTGAAAGATTCTCAGTCTGGCCTTATGAAGACGGAAAAGTATGTTTAGTAGAGAAAAGCAATGCTGTGTTCAAGACACCAAGACATCAATCAAACTTTTCAATTTATAGTCACAACTGTGGCATTCCTATTAGGAAGCTGCCAAATGTATCTAATGAATATATTTTAAAAGAATAGTATAAAATCAAATAGGAACTTATGTGCCACTAAATATACCATCTAGTCCAAGTATATGCCTTTAATTTGATTCAGGTAAATGAAATAGTCTCTGTGATACCTCAGATATTCTGTCATAAGTCCATACTTTGTTTTCTACTAACCAAAATCCTGTTTTCTCTTCCCTGTTATATTTTTCTTGTGTTTCTGCTACTTAACCTTCATGTCTCCAGTCATAATTTGCTTCCTCCAGAGAGTCTTTCCTGACCCCTTAAATCTAGACTACATTATAATACATCCTTTAAAACCATCTGGGCAACAGACAGCAGCTCTCACAAGACACCAACCCTGCTGCTCCTTCAACTTCTCAGACTCCAGAACCATGAAAAATAAGTTAATGTTATTTATAAGTTACCCACTCTTGGATACTTTTAAAATAGCAATGCAAGCAGACTAAGACACTTGCTCAAGAAAAGAGAGCCAGGAAGAAGAGACTTCTATCTCAGGGAATCATGCCCACTCAGACAAAAAAAAGTGTAAGAGAAAAAATAACCCTCACAGTTTATTTTCGTTCAGACAGATTGGTGTGACAAAATACTGATCAATAAGAAAAAAACTAACATGATTATTAATGTATACATTTCATCTATACATGGAAGATACCTAGAAAATGAGTAGTTCTCAAAGAGGTGGCTTTGAATTCTAGCTTACATAGCTTCAGCAGAGAACAGTAAATTTTTAGAGACGTGAAAAGACAAAGGACTTTTGAGTCTCTAGGGGTGGCAACTTGTGGAAAGGCAAAGAAATGGTAAGTAAAAGCTAGTTAATAAGCATGAAAATATGGGTTCTCACAGTATCTCTGTTCAGGCCATTTGGCTTTGCAACCCTATGTCTTGCTTTCAAACAAGGACATTAAACTTTCCTGCATGTACTTCTTCTTAATTGTCTTCTGCACAATCATCCTTCATATTTTAGGGTGGCATAATCTGGTCTCCCACAACAGCCAGGAAAGAGAGATGTGCAGCCCAGGGAGTCAGAGCATAATGCCCACTCTATCACAAGTCAAGAAAAAACCCTTCTATCCCAGGATATACTTTCAAAAGAGGCCCAAGAATCTAGCCCAGCTTCATAGTGTACTCTGACTGGTTTTTTTTTTTTTTTTTTT
>NW_007251632.1:120449-143080 GCF_000164805.1 Carlito syrichta
TTATTGTAGAGATGAGGTCTCGCTGCCCAGGTTGGTCTCGAACCCGTGGGCTCAGGCAATCCACTCACCTCAGCCTCCCAAAGGCGAGGGATTACAGTGTACTCTGACTCTTAAGAATAAAAAACCTGGTTGGGCATGGTGGTTCAAGCCTATAATCCCAGTACTATGGGAGGCTGAGGTAAGAGGACTGCCTGAACTCAGGGGTTCAAGACCAGCTTGGGCAACTTGGTGAGGCATTGTCTCTACAATAAATCAAAAAACAAGCTGGGTGTGGTAGCGTGCATCTGTAGTTCCAGCTACTTGGAAGGCTGAGACGGAAGGATTGCGGGAGCCCAGCAAGTCGAGGATGCAGTGGCCAGGAGCATGCCACTGCACTCCAGTCTGGGCTACAGTGAGACTCTGACTCAAAAAAAAAAAAAAAAAATTCAAAAACCTGTCCTTACCAATCTTCATGAACATTTTGTTCAGAGCAATTATTCAGAAGTCTGATTCACCAATGAATTGCTGATCAATCAGTCAGAAGTTAAGACAAAGTATTCAAAGTTGCACACTTGAGGGCCTGGGTGAGAGGTCCAGAGGACAAATGGTGATTTGGATCCTATTGCAATACGAGTCTCAGCATCATAAATGAAAGAAAAATTATTCAATGATATTTATTAAAATATGGTAAGGAAGACTTTATTCAGGATCATTGTGATAAATCTAGGGACCAATACAATGGGATTTTTGCAGTAGAGGGGAGAGATGGCTCTCAACTCCAAATCCAGCATGGGCAAATGAGAATTTATAGGTCGGGCTTGGTGGCTCAGCTTGTAATCCCAGCACTTTGGGAGGCTGAGGCGAGTGGACTGCTCGAGCCCGTGGGTTCGAGACCCACCCAGGCAACTTGGCAAGACCGCATCTCTACAATAAATCAGAAATTAGCTGGGCATGGTAGCGCGCGGCTGTAGTTCCAGCTACTTGGAAGGCTGAGGCGGAAGGATCCCTGGAGCCCAGCAGGTCGAGGCTGCGGTGGCTGGGAGTGTGCCACTGCACTCCAGTCTGGGCAATAGAGTGAGACTCCAACTCAAAAAAAAAAAAAGAGAGAATTTATAGCCAAGAAGCAAGGTGGGGATAAGTGGATGAAATTATCACTAAAAGAAAACATCGGAGTAAGAGAAATGCTGGTTAAACTGATCTAACATGGTTCTTGTTGAAGACAGGCAAGGGTGATCTAACATCACCTGGGGGATGTTGGAGGCTAAAGAACATGATCAGACATTGAGGGTGATCAGTTATCAATGGGCTGGGAAATTCCTGCAAAACTGATTTGGCAAGACTCTTTGTTAAAACTAGATTTTATAGCCAGGCTCGGTGGCTCAGCCTGTAATCCCGCACTTTGGAAGGCTGAGGTGAGTGGATTGCCTGAGCCTGCGGGTTCGAGACCTGCCTGGGCAACTTGGTGAGACCTCATCTCTACAATAAGTCAAAAAATTAGCTGGGCATGGTAGCGCGCGGCTGTAGTTCCAGCTACTTGGAAGGCTGAGGTGGAAGGATCGCCGGAGCCCAGCAGGTCGAGGCTGCAGTGGCCGGGAGCGTGCCACTGCACTCCAGTCTGGGTGACAGAGTGAGACTCCAACTCAAAAAAAAAAAAGAGAGAATTTATAGCCAAGAAGCAAGGTGGGGATAAGTGGATGAAATTATCACTAAAAGAAAACATCGGAGTAAGAGAAATGCTGGTTAAACTGATCTAACATGGTTCTTGTTGAAGACAGGCAAGGGTGATCTAACATCACCTGGGGGATGTTGGAGGCTAAAGAACATGATCAGACATTGAGGGTGATCAGTTATCAATGGGCTGGGAAATTCCTGCAAAACTGATTTGGCAAGACTCTTTGTTAAAACTAGATTTTATAGCCAGGCTCGGTGGCTCAGCCTGTAATCCCGCACTTTGGAAGGCTGAGGTGAGTGGATTGCCTGAGCCTGCGGGTTCGAGACCTGCCTGGGCAACTTGGTGAGACCTCATCTCTACAATAAATCAAAAATTAGCCGGGTGTGGTAGCACACGCTTGTAGTTCCAGCTACTTGGAAGACTGAGGCGGAAGGATTGCCGGAGCCCAGCAGGTCAAGGCTGCAGTGGCCGGGAGCGGCCACTGCACTCCAGTCTGGGTGACAGAGTGAGACTCCAACTCAAAAAAACAAACAAAACAAAACTAGATTTTATAATGAGTTTCACAAATGGACTTAGAAGAAGGTCCAGAAGCCTAACTAAATTTTGGTTAAACCAGGCTGGGCACAGTGGCTCATGCTTGTAATCTCAGCACTTTGGGAAGCTGAAGCAGGAGAACTGCTTGAGGTCAGAAGTTCAAGACCAGCCTAGGCAACACTGAGACCTTGAAGTTCAAGACCAGCCTAGGCCACAGTGAGCCGTCTCTCAAAAAAAAAAAAAAAAAATTAAGCCAAGCATGGCGGTGGTGCAGGCTTCTAGTCCCAGCTACTAGGGAGGCTGAAGTGGAAGGATCACCTGAGTGCAGGAAGTCGAGGCTGTGGCGAGCCCTGGTCATGCCACTGCATACCAGCCTGGGCAGCAGAGTGAGATTCTGCTATGAGAAGAAAATTTTGGTCAAGCAGAGAATCTTTGTCACCCCTCCTGTATGCATTATGCTACCATTCTCCAATGTAGACAGCACTCATCCACCTCAATGTTGTTGTCCACTGATCCATTTCCCTAGTGATGGTGTTCTTCTCCTGGTTTCATTATATATTACAAAATATAGCATAAGCTTTTATTTGTTGCACTACACAATATTCCAAACTGCTCCCCAAATTTAAAATTCCTCATATTCTTTTTATTTGAAACTTGACTTTAAAAGTGTAATTATACAAGAAATGCTATTATAAAAAAAAATTAAGGGAGAGGCAGGGAATAATTCCAAAACCCATAAAACTCACTGTGACAAATTTAGAAATTAGCTTCAACTGGTTCCGCAATCTTTTTCCTTGGATAATACACATAGACACACACTTACATACATATACATACAGGTTTGTTTGGTTTTGTTTTTCTCACGTTGACTTATTTTTTTGTTTTGTTTTGTTTTGTTTTTTTGTTTTGAGTTGGAGTCTCACTCTGTCGCCCGGACTGGAGTGCAGCGGCCGCTCCCGGCCACCGCAGCCTCGCCTGCTGGGCTCCGGCGATCCTTCCGCCTCAGCCTTCCAAGTAGCCGGAATTACAGGCATGTGCTACCACGCCCGGCTGATTTTTTGATTAATTGTAGAGATGAGGTCTCGCTGCCCAGGCGGGTCTCGAACCCACGGGCTCAGGCAATCCACTCACCTCGGCCTCCCAAAGGCGCGGGATTACAGGCTGAGCCACCGAGCCCGGCTGACTTATTTTTTTAAAGGAGCAACGTATAATCACATTGAAAGAATTGGAAAAAAATTCAGGAGATAGTCTATTCCAGCCTTAAGTTGGGCAGTAACACCTTGCGTGATCTGTATTTCAGTTTATTTATATTCAAATCTACACTTTAAGAAATGCCTCCATGTTTGCGTGCGTCGTTATGCAGGTCCTAATGGCAGTGATATTTAGATTTTGAAGGCCATAAATTTCGAGAAAAGCAGGGATATAACTTAAAAAAAGAAAGAAAAGAAACACTCCCTTTGGAATCTATAATGTCGGCCACACTTTTTGTTTGTTTTTCGAGTTGGAGTGCCACCCTGTCGCCCAGGCTGGAGCGCAGTGGCACGCTCATGGCCACGGCCACCTCGACCAGCTGGGCTTAGCCGATCCTTCCACCTCAGTTTGCCGGCCCCCTTGCCAATCTGTGAAAGGTGAATCATAAACTTTGCTTTTCTACGTTAAAAAAAAAGTCTATCTATCTATATATCATATTTTTCCCATCAATGATTCAATTTCTTCTAGATCAAATACTTTTTAAATGGATGTACGTTTTATGGTAGATCTTATGTTGTCTTAATTATTTAAACCCCCTATTCCTGGACTATCCTGAGAAGATGAATCTAACAATTCCGAAGGAAATTTCCAGACTAGTGTAGCTGTTCCGAAAATCAAGATTACGGCAGATTTCGCTGGATATTCTATGCCTGCCAATCGCGCGCGGGTTCCACAGGTCGCCGACTTCCCACCCCGGCTCCGGCCCAGCAGAGCCTCTCGCAGGACAGACGCCAGCCCCGGCGCGAGAGGCGCTGCGGTCAGCCTGCCGGGCCCTATGGGAAATGACGTGCGGGCAGGGGCGAAGGCGGCCCGCAGCGGCCAAACCTTTCTGGTCCGCGCTGCAGTGCGTGCTTGATGTTGACGCCACTTGTCCGGTATCCGTTTCCGAGCTAGGGCTAAGCTACCTGCTTCATATTCATTTTTTGCTCTTTTCTCTCGCTGTGTTTAGAAGTTGGCCTTTTCTTTTTCTTTCTCTCTTTTTTTTTCTGAGTCTGAGTTTCACTCAGTCGCCCAGGCCGGAGTGGAGTGGTGTGCTCATGGCCACCCCAGCATCAAACTGCTGGGCTCCTGCAATCCTTCTGCCTCAGCCTTTCAAGTAGCCGGAACTACAGGCGCGCGCCACCACTCCCGGCCAATTGTGTGTGTGTGTGTGTGTAGAGACAGAGGTCTCGCCATCTTGCCCAGGCTGGTCTGGAACCCCTGGACTCAGGTAATCCTCTCGCCTCCCAAAGTGTCTGCTAAAGTTGTGGGATTACAGGTGTGAGCCACTGTGCCTAGCCATAGACTTTTAAAAAATACAGATTTTCATCTACACTCTTAAAAATGTGCCCTATATAATACCGATGTTTAAAGATCCAACTTTCCCTGATAATCTTTTAACTTTTTTATTTGAGTTGTTACTTTACAAATGTGAGCTAAAGAGAACTTTTTAATTTTATATGAAGCAATATGAAGATAGTTTGGCACTAATTCAGTGGTTACAGAAATAATCTATGAGAAAATTTGTTTATGTGCCTTACTTTTTTTTTTATTTTTTTGAGTTGGAGTCTCACTCTGTTGCCCACACTGGAGTGCAGTGGCCGCTCCTGGCCACCGCAGCCTCGACCTGCTGGGCTCCGGCGATCCTTCCGCCTCAGCCTTCCGAGTAGCCGGAATTACAGGCATGCGCTACCATGCCCGGCTGATTTTTTGATTTATTGTAGAGATGAGGTCTCGCTGCCCAGGCGGGTCTCGAACTCGCGGGCTCAGGCAATCCACTTACCTCAGCCTCCCAAAGGCGTGGGATTACAGGCTGAGCCACCGAGCCCAGCTATGTGCCTTACTTTTAAAATATTTTTTCAGCCCGGCTATGTGCCTTACTTTTAAAATATTTTTTCAGCTGGGCATGGTGGTTCAAGCCTGTAATCCCAGCGCTCTGGGAGGCCAAGATCAGAGGACTGCCTTAGCCCAGGGGTTTGAGACCAGCCTGGGCAACTTGGTGAAACCTTGTCTCTTAATATATCATAAAAATTATCCAGGTGTGTGCCTGTAGTTCCATCTACTTGGAAGGCTAAGGCAGAAGAACCGGCTGAGCCCAGCAGGTCAAGGTTGCAGTGGTCATGAGCATACCACTGTACTCCAGCCTGAGTGACAGAGTGAGACTCTGACTCCCCCCCAAAATTTTTTTTTTCTGTGAATTTATAGGCAAGGAGCAGGGTGGATATCTGTGAATGAAAAATCACCAGAAGGAATCATTAAGGGTAAGGGGGATTCTTGGGGAAGACAGGCCAGGGTGACCAGACATCTCCTGGGGATGGTGGAGGATAAGGAACCTGATCAGATATTGAGGGTGATTAGATATTGAACGTGGGGAGTTACCACTAAACTGACATACCAGTGTTCTTGCTAAGGCTGGATTTTAAAAGGTAGTGCACAGATGGGTCTAGGAGAAAGTTCATGGGCCTAAATTTAATCAAGCAAAGAATCTGTCAGTGTGTAGAAAATCTGGTTTTCATAAATTATGCCCTCTCCTCACCGATATTGTCCTTTTCCAAGAAACACAAAGTACATTTTGCATGGCTTCTAGATTGATGTACTTTGAGTGACCTGATGCATCTTTTCTCTTTATAATTCTCAACCTCAGCATACGTAAGTGGAACTGAGAAGTCAGAATTCCCTGAACATACTCTTCCACCAGAATCTTCCGTACAAGTTTTGCTGCTCCTTTTACCAGTGGCTGAAGGCACTTTCTCTTATGTAAGTAGAAATATTGCATATCTTTAGCCTCTTTCTTTATATCCCCCACTTGGATACACACCCTGTCTAGTCTGTAACCTCCTCTATCTGTTGTAAATGCTGTATTGCTTGAGCAGTTCTCATTTTTTTTAACCTTATATCCTGCCTTTTGAAGACCCACAATGAGGCAGTTATTATTTTAATTGTAATTTAATTCCACAGTCTAACTCTTTCTTTATGTGGCATACATATTTGCTTTCCTCCAGTGGTTCTGCTTGACTCTAGTATACCCCTTTGGCAAAGACAATGTTTCCCCCACTTGAGTGTGTATTAGCATCACCTGGAAACCAGACTGCAGCCTCCACCCCAGGGTTCCTGGTTCACATGGTATAGTTTGCATTTCTAACAAGTGCCAGGATTGACCTGAGGAGCACTCTTTGAGAGAAGTGGGATTAGAGTTCATTGACTTGGATTTGAGAAAATCACTGAAGTGTACTGAGAGAGCAGAGCCAAAGCCCAGTTTCCATTTGTGAATGAGGACCTTATCTACTCAAAATCCCTCAAGGGCTTAGAAGTGAGGGAGAGGAGGCTGGGCTCAGTGGCTCAGCCTATAATCCCAGCACTTTGGGAGGCCGAGGGGAGTGGATTGCCTGAGCCTGTGGTTTCGAGACCAGCCTGGGCAACTTGGTGAGACCTCATCTCTACAATAGATAAAAAAAAAATTAGCCAGGTGTGGTAGCGCACACCTGTAGTTCCAGGTACTTGAAGACTGAGGTGAAAGAATCACTGGAGCCCAGTACGTCCAGGCTGCGGTGTCCAGGAGCATGCCACTGCACTCCAGTCTGGGCTACAGAGCGAGATTCCAACTCAAAAAAAAAAAAAAAAAAAGTAGAACGGAGGGAGAGGAGATAGAACCATAAACTCAACCTTAGGCTCATCGAATCAGAACCTATACATTAAAAGGAATTCCAGTGATTTGTATGTTTATTATATGTTGAGAATAACTGGACTATACTGCATTCCAAAATTTCAAGTCCTAGAAGCAGAGGTTAGCTCAGACAAGATTTGAATGACTGATGCTTTGTGTCTGTATTCTAAGTCAGCTGTTGTTCAAGTTTTTTTTTTTCTTTTTAAGAGTTACTCAGAGACTGGGTGTGGTGGCTCACTCCTATAATACCAGCACTTTGGGAGGCCAAGGGTTTGAGACTAGCCTGGCAACTTGGCAAGGCCTCATCTCTATAATAAATCAAAAAATTAGCTGGGTGTGGTGTCACACACCTGTAGTTCTACGTACTTGGAAGGCTGAGGTGGAAGGATCCCCTGAGTCCAGCAGGTTGAGACTGTGGTGGCCATGAGCATGCCACTGCACTGCACCCTGGGTGACAGAGTGAGACTCCAACTCAAAAAAATAAAAGGGTTACTCAGGTATGATGCCCGTCTAAGTAGACAAGGATTGAAAGAGTATACCCTACAAGTGTATGATTTTCCCTTTCTTTTTTTTTGAGTTGGAGTCTCACTCTGTCACCCAGACTGGAGTGCAGTGGCCGCTCCCGGCCACCGCAACCTCAACCTGCTGGACTCCAGTGATCCTTCCACCTCAGCCTTCCAAGTAGCCGGAATTACAGGCGCGTGCTACCACGCCTGGCTGATTTTTTTTTTTTAATTTATTGTAGAGATGAGGTCTCACCAAGTTGCTCAGGCGGGTCTCGAACCTGCATGCTCAGGCATTCCACTCACCTTAGCCTCCCAAAGGCACGGGATTACAGGCTGAGCCACCGAGCCCAGCTAATCTTCCCTTTCTACCTAAGAACATTTTACTGATGGGGCAGGGACAATTCTTGATTTTCCTTGTGTCAACACTCATAAATCTGGAAGCAGTATAGATCCAGAAACAGCCACAATACTCCAGCTGTCCAAAGCTCTTCTGATAGGCTCACCTTAATACAGGACCAGATCTGACCAACAATCAACAGAACTGAAACTACAAGTTCAGCTTTGTGAAGGCTTCAGGTGTAGGCATGTTAAAAAGATTGATGTTAGGCAGGTGAGCGGAGTTTGCCTGAGACTCACTCAAGGAATTCCTGAGGAAGCAGGTGCATTCTTTTATTGCCTGAAAGACACAGGGCCCTTGCTTTGTAGCCCCTCTTGGAGACTGTTCCTGCAGAGTACCTCCACATCCATGTCTCTGCTTTCAAGAAGGGAGAGCCCAAATTTTATTCCAGGTAAGGGAGTGGGAGCAACTGCGATATGGAATCCTAAGGCATAGGGATTAGTTGTAATCCAGGCGACACACAGGGTCAGTTTCTCCAAGTCATATTGTAGTTATTGGGCTCCAGTCAAGGGAAATGAGCATCTCAGGGCTTGGTAAATGACAGTGATCAGCCTTGCCGTGTTGTAATGTCAGAAGTGAAGTTCAGGACCAATTTCTTATTTGGTGTTTGCCAGTCAAATGGCCAGTGCTGAAAAGGAGGAGGGAACAGCCTTCCAGGCCAACTCACTGTGGTACCTCCTGGCATATTAAACCTGTTGTTCTTGACTGGGCACGGTGGCTCACATCTATAATCCCAGCACTTTGGGAGGCCGAGGTGAGAGGATTGTCTAAGCCTGCGGGTTCAAAACCATCCTGGGCCACATGGTGAGACCTTATTTCTACAATAAATCATAAATTAGCTGGGCGTGGTGGCACATGCCTATAGTTTGAGCTACTTGGAAGGCTGAGGTGGAGGGATCATCTTGAGCCTCGCAGATCGAGACTGCGGTGGCTGTGAGTGTGCCACTGCACTCCAGCCTGGGCAACGGAGACTCCAACTCAAAACAAAAAACAAAACAATAAAAAACTGTTGCTCTTTTGAGCAGTCTAGAATTCTTGAGGATTGACTGTAAGAGAGGAAGCAAATGTTACCAGTTTAGTTAGTATCAGTTGAGTGCTTATTCTGTGTCAGCCATTCTTGTTTTCCATTTTCATCTGTTCTATTTTAGAGACGATAAAAAAGTCACAAAAAAGCCGGGCTCGGTGGCTCAGCCTGTAATCCCGTGCCTTTGGGAGGCTGAGGTGAGTGGATTGCCTGAGCCCGCGGGTTGGAGACCCGCCTGGGCAGCAAGACCTCATCTCTACAATAAATCAAAAAACCAGCCGGGCGTGGTAGCGCATGCCTGTAATTCCGGCTACTCGGAAGGCTGAGGCGGAAGGATCGCTGGAACCCAGCGGGTCGAGGCTGCGGTGGCCGGGAGCGGCCACTGCACTCCAGTCTGGGCGACAGAGTGAGACTCCAACTCAAAAAAATAAATAAATAAATAAAAATAAAAAGTCACAAAAAAAGGCTGAGTGTCTTGTACAGCCTCTCACAGGAAGTAGCAGAGCTGTGGTATTGAGTAAAGCTTTCATAATCCAAGTCCTCTTTAAACATTTTGCTTACATGAAATCCTGATGTTTCAGGTGTAACACATGGAACCCAAAATGATTCTTTTTTCAAACTATATGTAGACTAATTGCACAAAATATAGCACTGCTTTACAAACATAAGTTAATACCCAAGCCAATAAATAAATGATTGGCTCTCCCAAAATAATGATGTCCTTTCCCAGATCTGACCTCCTCTTCCAGCAAAAATGAATTCTTCATGATGTTCCTTGTAGTTTTATTCCTTGTGATTACATATTTAAGCAAAAAGAATATGGCTTACATTCTTTTACATGCTTAGTCTTAACTCTATATGTTATTTTATCTTCTTCATTTAACATTCTTTTCTTTTGTTTGTTTGAGTCAGAGTCTCACTCTGTCGCCCCAGCTAAAGTGCAGTGGCACACTCAGAGCCACCGCAGCCTTGACCTGCTGGGCTTAGGCGATCCTTCCACCTCAGCCTTCCAAGTAGCTGGAACTACAGGCATGCAGCACCACACCCAGCTAATTTTTTGATTTACTGTAGAGATTAGGTCTCACCAAGTTGCCCAGGCTGGTCTGGAACCCATGGGCTCAGGCAATCCTCTTACCTCGGCCTCCCAAAGTGCTAAGATTATAGGTGTGAGCCACCATGCCTGGCCTTTTTTTTTTTCTTTTTTTTTTTTTTGAGTTGGAGTCTCACTCTGTCGCACAGACTAAAGTACAGTGGCCGCTCCCAGCCACCGCAGCCTCGCCTGCTGGTCTCCAGCGATCCTTCCGCCTCAGTCTTCTGAGTAGCCGGAATTACAGGCATGCGCTACCACGTCCGGCTGATTTTTTGATTTATTGTAGAGATGAGGTCTCGCTGCCCAGGCGGGTCTCGAACCCACAGGCTCAGGCAATCCACTTACCCTAGCCTCCCAAAGGCGCGGGATTACAGGCTGAGCCCCCAAGCCCGACTTTTTTTTTTTTTTGAGTTGGAATCTCACTCTGTCACCCAGACTGGAGTGCAGTAGCATGCTCACAGTCACCATAGCCTCAACCTACTGGGCTCAGGTGATCCTTCTACCTTAGCCTTCCAAGTAGCTGGAACTACGGTCATGTACCACCATGCCTGGCTAATTTTTTGATTTATTGTAGAAATGAGGTCTCGCCAGGTTGCCTGGGCTGATCTCAAACCCATGGACTCAGGCAATCCTCTTCCCTCGGCATCCCAAAGTGCTGGGATTATAGGCATGAGCCACTGTGCCCAGCCTAATATTTTCAGTATTCATGTTGTTGTGTGTGACTCCAGTTTTTAAAATTTTCATTACCAGATAGTATTCTATCATTATATAATATATAATTATACATATATATATCTCATGCGTAGTGTATATCACTACACACACACACACACACAGTCTTCCCATTATTTCTTTATCCCACAGTAGGTGGTTCCCTTCTATACCTGATGATAGTTGGATCATGTCTAGCCTGCAGTTAGCACCAGCACTGGCTGATGTGATTTAGCTAAGGAGCTGACTTGGTGTATAGACTGGATTTGTTGATTGGTATAAGAAAGATATGCTTGCCGGGCTCGGAGGCTCAGCCTATAATCCCACGCCTTGGGAGGCTGAGGTGAGTGGATTGCCTGAGCCCGCGGGTTCGAGACCCGCCTGGGCAACTTCCAGCTACTTGGAAGACTGAGATGGAAGGATCGCCAGAGCCCAGCAGCCCAGCAGGTCGAGGCTGCGGTGGCCAGGAGCGGCCACTGGACTCCAGTATTGGCGACACAATGAGACTCCAACTCAAAAAAAAGAAAGATATGCTCAAGAATTAGCTTTCAGATTGGGTGCAATGGCTCATGCCTGTAATCCCAGTACTTTGGGAGGTTGAAGTGGGAGGAATGCTTGAGTCCAGGAGTTTATAACCAACCTGGGCAATATAGGGAGATCTCCTCTCTACAAAAAGATTTAAAAATTAGCCAGGCATGGTGGTACATGCCTGTAGTCTCAACTACTTGGGAGACTGAGGTGGAAGGATCACTTGAACCCAAGAGTTGGAGACTGTGGTGAGCCATGATCATGCCATTGTACTTCAGTTTGAGCGACACAGTGACCCTGACTACAAAAATAATAATAAGAAGAATTAGCTTGCTTTGGGAAGGACAGTCTCTCCCATGGTATGTAAGGCCCTCAAATGGCAAAACATCAAAAATACAGAAAATTAGAAAATATAGTTAATATAATTGACCTTGTGATGAATGTACGCCAAATAGACAAATAAAAAATCTGAGATAATCCAGAATATGCAGTAATTACTTTTAAAAAAACTTTTTGAGGAGACTACATGCTATTTTTCATATAACTATAATATTTCACATGCCCACCAATAGTACACAAGGTTTCTCAATATCTTCACCAATACTTGTGTTCTGTTTTTGTTTGTTTGTTATAATAGTCATATTAATGCTTGTGAAGTGGTGTCGGTATCTCATTGTGGTTTTGTTTTTCATTTCCCTGATAATTAGTGATGTTGAACATCTTTTCATGTGCTTATTGGCTCTTTTTATGTCTTTGGACAATGCTTATTTCAGTCATTTGCCCATTTTAAAATCAGATTCTTTTTAAGTTGTTGAAGTCTAGAAGTTTTATATGTATTCTGATTATTAACCCGTTATCAAATATATGATTTGCAAATATTTTATCCCATTTTGTGGGCTGTATTTCTACTCTCTTGTGTCCTTGGATGCACAGAAAGTTTTAATCTTGATGTATTCCAGTATATCTATTTTTCTCTTGTTTTCAGTGTTGCATCTAAGAAATCATTGTCAAATTCAGTGTTACGAATTTGTTTTTTCTTTTCTTTTCTTTTCTTTTTTTTGAGTTGGAGTCTCACTCTGTCGCCCAGACTGGAGTGCAGTAGCACACTCCTGGCCACCGCAGCCTCGACCTGCTGGACTCTGGCGATCCTTCCGCCTCAGCCTTCCACGTAACTGGAACTACAGGCGTGCGCTACCACTCCCAGCTAATTTTTTATTTATTGTAGAGATGAGGTCTCACCAAGTTGCCCAGGTGGGTCTCGAGCCCACGGGCTCAGGCAATCCACTCACCTCAGCCTCCCAAGGTTCAGGATTACAGGCTGTGCCACCGAGCCCGGCTATGAATTATTTTTCTAAGATTTTTATAGTTTTAGGTTTTACATTTAGGTTTTTTATTTATTTTGATATAATTTTTGTATATGATGTAAGGAAATGATTCAGTTTTATTCTTTTTCATGTGAATGTCTAGTTTTTCCAGCACTGTTTGTTGAAAGGACTGTCCTTTTTCCTTTGAATGGTCTTGGCACCCTTTTTGAAAATCGTTTGACCATATGGGAAGATTTATTTTTGGTCCTCTATTCTGTTTCAGTTGTTTACGTTTTGCATTCTTTTTCAAAAAAATGTTTTTTAGTATTTACATTTTAAAGCCAGAATTTCTAATATGGCTGGTAGGAATCAATGCAATAAGGAAGATTGTTAATCACACTATTTAATTTATTTATTTATTTATTTTTGAGTTGGAGTCTCACTCTGTCACCCAGACTGGAGTGCAGTGGACGCTCCTGGCCACTGCAGCTTCGACCTGCTGGGCTCCACCGATCCTTCCGCCTCAACCTTCCAAGTAGCCAGAACTACAGGCATGCGCTACCATGCCCGGCTAATTTTTGATTTATTGTAGAGATGAGGGCTCATCAATTTGCCCAGGTGGGTCTCGAACCCGCGGGCTCAGGCATTCCACTCACCTCAGCCTCCCAAAGGCGCGGGATTACAGGCTGAGCCACTGAGTCCGGCAATCACACTATTTTAAACAGGCGTTCCTGACCACTTTGATGCTGTGGGCCTAGTGTTTAAGGCAGGACCCTGCTATATTTTTTTTTTCTCTAGAGGACCTGTGTGTATAAGACATTTATTTGTAGGAACTGGTTTACATGATGGTAGATTCTGGCAAGTTCAATTCTAGAGAGAGAGAGACAGGGAAGACTTGCAGTGTTGAGTATGAAGCTTTTTTGGAGGGAGGATTTTCTCTTACTCAGGGAATCTCAGTTTGTTTTCTCTTAAGGCTTTCAACTTATGTGATGAGGTCTATCCTCATTATGGAGGGTAATCAGATTTACTCAAAGTTTACTGACTTGAATATTATTCTCATTCAAAAAATACCTTCAAACAACATCCAGGCTGGTGTTCGGCCATATATCTGAGCACCGAATCCAGCCAGGTTGACACATACAATTAAAAATCACACATTCCCCGATTGTCAGCATGACTCCAGTAAGCATCTCTTGAAACCATACTTAATATTCAAATAAAGAATATTCAAGGTCAAACTCCTGCCATCCTTACAACTAAAAATGCACTAAACCTTTCTCCAGAAGAGGGTGCAAAGGGCATGGATGATAGTCACTCCCTTCCTTGTTATCTTGTAACATAAATACTATGATATAAAGTCAATATATCTTATATGGTAATAGAAGGAAAAAAGGAAGAAAAAATGATATTTTATAAATACTCATACCACACTCACATACACAAAATCTGTTGATGAAAAGATGCCAAACTCTGTAAAGTATTTTTAGATGGTTTAGTCTGAACCAAACTTGAGAACCTAGACCCATGACATGTGCCCAGGAGGTTCTGAGAACATGTGCTCACTGAAGTTGAATTGTGACTTGGTTATATACAATTTTAGGGGGGGAGGAGTTACAAAAAATCCATAAATCAATATATGTGAGATTTTCATTGGTCTGGCCCAGAAAGGTAGGTTATTTCCAAGGGGTAGGGAGTCAGGTTGTAGGTCATATTGTAGGTTGTAGGTGGATTTAAGGATTTTTGACTGGAAATTTGTCATTCCTATCTAAGGAATTTTAGAAATTAATAGGGGATTTTCAAAATTTTATAAATCTGAGTTTTGTTGAAATAAGGAGGCAGAAAAAAATGTAGATTAAGTCCTATATGTGACAGATGTCACAGAGAATAGATCAGAGTCTTACAAGATTCCTGGAGTCTGGGAGTCCCCAAGAGAAGTTCTTGCAGGGTCATACAATACTTTGATTTCCTTCTTTATTTGCAATGTGATACAGTGGAGGGTAGGGGCAAAAAAACCTGGAATCTATATGTAAAAATTGTGTATTTATTCTTATATGTTTATTTTATTTATTTATTTATTTATTTTTGAGTTGGAGTCTCACTCTATTGCCCAGACTGGAGTGCAGTGGCACGATCACAGCCACTGCAGCCATGACCTGCTGGACTCCGGCGATCCTTCCGCCTCAGCTTTCCAAGTAGCCGGAATTACAGGTGTGCGTTACCACGCCCGGCTGATTTTTTAATTATTGTAGAGATGAGGTCTCACCAAGTTGCTCAGGCGGGTCTCGAACCTGCATGCTCAGGCAATCCACTCACCTCAGCCTCCCAAAACGCGGGATTACAGGCTGAGCCACCGAGCCCGGCATGTTTATTTATTTATTTATTTTGAGTTGGAGTCTCACTCTGTGCAGTGGCATGCACCTGGGCACCCCAGCCTCAACCTGCTGGGCTCTGGAGATCCTTCTGCCTCAGGCTTCCAAGAAGCCGAAACTACAGGTGCATATTCTTACATGTTTAAACTTCAATCACCTTCAAAGTATTCTTCGTTTGATGCAATACATTTATCAAGATGCTTTTTCTACTACTCAAAACAGTTTTTGGATGTGACAGTTTTGATAACTTTTAGTGCCTCTGCCGTTTATTGTTTCACGTCTTCCATGTTAGCAAAAATGTTTCCCTTTGAAGACTTTTGCCATTGCCATTGGGGGGAACCAAAATAAAAATAAAAATAAAAAATAAAAAAAGGCCACTCTGGACTAGATTGGGTGAACAGGCAGGGTGAGGCACAGGGATCATGCTTAGTGTGGTATGGGCAGGGGCGTTGCCATGCAGGAACCTGTTTGCCACAACTCAGGACATTTTTTCTGCAAATTATGATACAACCTTCTCAAAACTTCCAGATATAAACTTTGGTTAACTGATCCAGAGGAACGAATTCCAAGTGTACTACAGGGGACCTGCCCTTCAAGAGATAATTCTGGTTTTATTTGGGTCCCCCTTGTGTCAGAGTCAGGTTGCAAAACAACTTTTAGTATATAGGGTAATAAAACCCTATCTGAACTGGACACGGTGGCTCACACCTGCAATCCCAGCACTTTGAGAGGCTGAGGCAAGAGGAGTGCCTGAGCCCAGGGGATCAAGACTAACCTGGATAACTTGGCAGGCCGACCTCATCTCTACAATAAATAAAAAAAAAAAATTAACCAGACATGGTGGTACACCTTTAGTTCTAGTAATTGGAAGACTGAGGCAGAAGGATCGCCTAAGATCAGGTATAATCAAGCCTATTAATAAATGAAAAAGGATGCAAATTTCAAGACAATTACAGTTCTGATTTCTATAACTGGTCACTGGTTGCAACTGTTATTTTTATTTAACTTTGTCTACTATCCATTATGTATTCCCATTGTCCTCAGCAATCACCTCAGTTGGTTGGGATTTTTACTGGTTGGGGTGACCCAAACCTTCATTCCCGAAGGATCTGGCCTATTCATAGTCCTGCCTGGACTGGGTTGTTGTAGCTTTTCATTGAGTTTAATCACAGTGCTTGGTAATACTAAGAGACAACCTAATGGATTTCTTGTATTTCATATGTATTCTTTCTTCTTTTGTGGAGTGTAAGTCCAATTTCCTCTTGGTAGTCAGAATCAGTTATAGCAGCTAGCACAGTAACTCACTTATTTGCCTGTTGATTCAAAAACACGAGGAGTCTAAAATAGTTAGCTGGCAGTCTTAACTTCCAGTTTGTTGTAAACGCTATTTTATCTATTGGTGCAAGTATTTCTACTGTTGGAACTAAGACCTCCATGCCAGCAGAATAAGAAGTCATGGGGACAGGAAACAAAAATTTTGCTAATGGGTTAACTAGGGGTAATAGTGAAGGGTGCCACTCTTATTTTTAATTTCTTGGTTTCTTGACCTGTTAATCCTGGCTATGGGAGAAACAGCAC
The DNA here is from genome assembly GCF_000164805.1 of Carlito syrichta. Classification (NCBI taxonomy): domain Eukaryota; kingdom Metazoa; phylum Chordata; class Mammalia; order Primates; family Tarsiidae; genus Carlito; species Carlito syrichta. Next base: position 137,036 of record NW_007251632.1, read on the forward strand.
CATATATTGGACACTGATTCAGAGAATATATAGGCTCTTGGAGAACCTTATTCAGCCCTGCAGGTATTATCATGTATCTGATGCTATAACTTAGTCTTCAAAAGACTTTTCTGTGCAAAGTGTGGTGGCTCACACTTGTAATTTGCACTTTGGGAGGTGGAGGTGGAAGGATAGCCTGAGCCCAAGAGGCAAGACCAGCCTGTACAACATGGCAAGACCTCACAATAACATAAAAAATGAGCCAGGCATGGTGGGACATGCCTGTAGTTCTAGCTACTTGGAAGGCTGAGCCAGAAGGATCACCTGAGCCCAGCAGGTCCAGGCTGTGGTTGCCATGATGAACTCCAACCTGGACAATGAAGTGAGACATCTTCCCCTCCAAACAACAGCGAAAACACCAAAACAAATGAACAAAAAGAAAAAAACACATCTCCACCATTCTGTTAAATCATCTGCTTCATGATGGTGTGGACCATGTTAAGACCAGTAAATTCTGTGATCATGGGCCTGGTGCTTCGATTTCTTTGCTGTGAAGCAAGTTCTTTGGTCAGCAAGGCTAGTGGAATACTGTGACAGTGAATAAGACATTTTATAAGTTCCTTAATGAAAGTTTTCAAGAAACACTGCATGCAAGGAAGGCAAAACTGTATCCAGAATAATTGTCTCTTCTAGTAAGAACAAATTGCTGTGCTTCCTGTGATGGAAGTGGTTCAGTATAAGCAATCTGCCGTCAGGTAGATGACTGTACCCTAAGGAATGGTACAATATTTGGGACCCTGTTGGTCTCTGCTGCTGGTAGCTGTTAGATTGAACACTCAGGGGTGATTATAGCTAGGTTCACCTTGGTGAGTATAAGTCCATGTGACTGATCCCATACATAACCTCCATCACTGCCACCATGGCCATTTTGTTTATAAGCCCATTGCATAACGATTGAGATGACTGTGGAAAGAGGCTAAGTGGTATCCACAGAGGAGATCATAATACTTACTTGATTATTAAAATCCTCCTCTGCTGATATTTCACTTTTTTGGATGATTCAGAGAGGTTTACCCATATACCTCTTCCCTAGGTTTCCTTATCACCAATTTCTTAATCATATTCCTTCTGTATCCTTGACTATAGATCCTGAAATTTGAACTTCATATATTTTTTACATGTTACAAAATAAAACGTTCTTTTAATTAACCCCCCGACCCTCTACTTACCACATAAAAATGTACAAGCAGCCAGGTGAAGTGGAGTGTACCTGTGAGTCCCAGCTACTTGGGAGGTTGAGGCACGAGGATGGCTCAAGCCTGAGAGTTCTAGGCTGTAGTGTGCAGTGACTGTACCTGTGAATAGCCACTGCACTCTATCCTGGGCAAGAGAGAGACCCCCATCTCTTAAAAAAATGTACAGGCAGCAGGTGGGATTAGGCATAGACTGCTGACTCTCAAGGGCTCTCTTGCTTCAAATGTGGACACTGAGAATGTGTATAAAGGCTGTAGGTGAAGAGCTTCTTCTTTTGTTACTTTTGTTCCAGTTTGCACATTCTTAAGAGTATGTACTTTCCTTTTCATGCTTAGCCTTTTCCTGGGATTTTCCAAGAAGGCTGCTATTGGGATAGTCTTCCTCCAGCTGTACTGGGGATACAGAGAGATTTCTCTCTCCTGGTCAGGTTGTGCTGTGCCCACTTTCTTGTGGGACAGACTGTGCATGTATGGAAAAGGCTGGAACCTCTTAGCAGCCCTTGTTACCCAGCAGTTTGCGCTAGGAGGCCTTTTGGGGCAGTTCTCAGGTCCCAGTGCTTAATGTTTGTGTCCTGTTCTGTGTTTTCACTCATCTTTCTGTTTGGCTTTAGGTTTATATATTTGCATTTATATAAATCTCTGTGGAATAAAAATGACAATGATGAGAGGCAGCATAGACTAGTGATTAAGAACTGGTGCTTTGCCACCTTGTCACCAAGGGTACATGCATAGTGAACATTTGTATACCTAATACGTAACCCTGAACTGTACCCATATCTTTAAAATAAAGGAAGAAAAAAAAACTGGTGCTTTGGAACCAGAATGCTGGGCATGAGTCCTGGTTCAAACATTTGAGAACTGTGCGACTTTGAGTCCTTTACCTTTCTGGGCCTCAGTTTCCTAATCTGTATAAAGGATGGAAGTGAGAAATAACTCACCTTTGTCAGTTTGTTTTTTTTAAGTGGACTAATGTCAAAGTACCTTAAAAAGTACCTGGTACAAAGTAAGCTGGATATGTATTTGTCCAATAAATATGTGAAAAATGAAGGCAGCTGTTTATATAGAATGAAGATTTCAAACCATCTGGCCTTTATAGTTGTATTACCTTGAACTTCTGCTTCTGAGTTTTTAATTTTGTCATTAAAAGCACTTTAGTCTCTTAAATATAACTTTCAGCATTGTCTGCATTTCACAAACTTTTAAGGTGTAAAGCTGTGTTACTAGCTGGGCGCAGTGGTTCACACCTGTACTCCCAGTACTTTGTGAGGTGGAGGTGAGAGGATTGTCAATAATTAACTGGGCATGGTGGCACGTGCCTATAGTCCCAGCTACTGGAAAGGCTAAGGTGGAAGGATTGCCTGAGCCCTGCAGATCAAGGCTGCGGTAGCAGTGAGCATGCCACTGCACTCCATCCTGGGTGACAGAATGGTTTCCAATTAAAAAAAAAAAACACCTATTTTACTTGTATTGCAAATTATTTGCATTTGGGTTAGTAATATGCATGCATTTTATTTTTATTTAAGTTCTAATTTATTGAAATGCAATTTTCAAAAATATTTTAGTAGGAATGATTTTATTTTAATAGCAGTAGAAACACTTTTTATTTAGGACAAATATATTTAAAAGACTCTTCTGTAAAAGTACTCATAATGGCAGAGAATAATGGATTAGGGCTTATGTACTGCTCACACAAACAAAATTTCATATTTTATTTTATTATTATTTTTTTGAGTCAGAGTCTCACTCTGTTGCCCAGACTGGAGTGCAGTGGCTGCTCCCGGCCACCGCAGCCTCGACCTGCTGGGCTCCAATGATCCTTCCGCCTCAGCCTTCCAAGTAGCTGGAACTACAGGCACGTGCTACCATGCCCGGCTAATTTTTGATTTGTTGTGGAGATGAGATCTCGCCAAGTTGCACAGGTGGATCTTGAATTCGCAGGCTGAGGTAATTCACTCACCTCAGCCTCCCAAAGCATGTGATTGCAGATTGAGCCACCGAGTCCGGCCTGAAAATTTTTTATCCAAGCATCACATCTTATTTCCATGCCTCTGCTGACTTTTCATACTTTTCTCAAGCTAAGGTAACATATAGACTATAAAGCAATTTTTATGAGTCACAAGACTTCTACTTCTCAGGAAGTTGGGGAAAAAGATCTCAATTTACCACTCACTTTTCTAATAGAATTTCTTTTTTTGAGTTGGACTCTCGCTCCGTCTCCCTGGGTGGAGTGCAGTAGCACATTCATGGCCACCCCAGTGTCGACCTGCTGTGCTCAGGCAATCCTTCTACCTCAGCCTTCCAAGTAGCCAAAACTATAGGCATGTGCTACATGCCTGGCTAATGTTTTTGATTATTGTAGAGATGAGGTCTCACCAAGTTGCCCAGGCTGGTCTCAAACCCGTGGGCTCAGGCAATCCTCTCACCTCCTAAAGTGCTGGGATTACAGGCTTGAGCCACTGCACCCAGCCTAGAATTTCTTAATGTTGTGTCAGTGTTTCACAGTGTAACCTAAAACTCAAAGTGAAGATCTGCCTTTAAAATTAAACAAAATGGTCAGGCTCGGTGGCTCAGCCTTGTAATCCTAGAACTTTGGGAGGCCAAGGTGAGTGGATTGTGTGAGCCTGCAGATTTGAGACCAGCCTAGTCAACTTGGCGAGACTTTGTCTCTACAATAAAATAAAAAATTACCCAGGCATGATAGCACCCACCTGTAGTTTCAACTACTTGGAAGGCTGAGGCAGAAGGATCCCTGGAGTTGGTCAATGCTAGGGTGGCCATGATTGTGGCACTGAACTCCAGCCTGGGCCACAGAGTGAGACTCTAACTAAAAAAAAAAAAAAAAAAAAATTAGAACAAACTTTCTATTTGCTCCTTCCTCCCCTCAAAGTTTTCCCCAGGGATTGACATATTTACTTCAAAAGTTTCCAAGTCTGTATATTTGAAATCATCACTATATATTTGGATTGTTTCAAAAAAGCAAACAAATTCAAAGTGATTATGCAGATTTTACTCAAGTAGCAGAATTTCTGGGGAGAAACCTGAAGACTTTGTGCTCAGAATCTAACCATTTTCTCTTGGCATCTCAGTGTCTTCCACTGTTTGTCAACCTGGCTCACACTTTTCCTAATGGTTGACCTGGGGGTGGGCTCCATTGCAAGGAAGAAGGGAGCCTGTTGTTTTTTTCTTTCTTTACCTGCTGGAGGAATATCAGGGCCAAAGTGGGGAGTCCTACATGCTGTGTAGGATTAGTGAGGCAAGACCAAAAGCTAGGGAGGACCACCCATGTGGTGAGACCAGCAGCAGGGACAAGGAAGGGAGGCCCCAAAGAGCAAATACGTCATAATGTCTGAGCGTCCTTGCACTGTTTTCCTTGAAATTTTATCTTCCTTACTGATGTTTGTGAGTTTCTGATGTAGTGCATAGATATTCACTATCTAAGTACATAGCAAATGTGTTTTCATTTCTCTTTTAACCTTATTTATTGTGTTCTTTTGCCAGACAAGCTTCCTTGAACAACTTTATCAGTACCATATGCTTGTTTAGTTGCTATAGTTTATATATTCAAATGACAACAAATAAAAATGACAAATTATTCACTAGAAAGTCTTTTTTTTACCCTTGTCCGCCAGCCTTCTTTTTGAAGTCAGGACATTGCTGTCCATTGTGGTTATGTTCCATTTTGTTTTTGTGTTCCTCTATTAATTATTTTTATTTCATAACAGTTTTATATTTACAGATTTACTTCAAAGATAGTGTGGAGAGTTCCATATACCTCATACATGTTTCCTCCTATTATCAACATCTTACATTGAAATGGTACATTTATTAATTAATGTGCCAATATTGGTAAATTTTTATTAATTAAGGCTTGTACTTTATTCAGATGTCTTAAGCTTCTGTAAGATGTCCATTTCCTGTTTCAGGATATCACAGTGCATTTAGTACTCATGTGTTTCAAGACTCTTCTTGGTTATGACAGTTTCTCAGACTTGGCTTTTATTTATTTATTTATTGAGTTGGAATCTCACTCTGTTGCCCAGGCTGGAGTGCAGTGGCATGCTCACAGTCACTGCAGCCTCAAACTGCTGGGCTCAGGGAATCCTCCCTCCTCAGCCTTCCAGGTAGCTGCAACCACAGGCATGTGCCACTGCACCAGTCTAATTTATTTAATTATTTATTTATTGTAGAGATGAGGTCTCACCATGTTGCTCAGGCTGGTCTTGAACCCCTGAGCTCAGGTAATCCTCTTGTCTCCGCCTCCCAAAGTGATGGGATTACAGGTGTGAGTCAGTGTGCCTGGTTTAGACTTGGTTTTTGATGACCTTGATAATTTTGGGGATACTGAGGTTTGTAGAATGTCCCTGAATTAGATATATATATATATATATATTTTGAGTTGGAGTCTTGCTCTGTCGCCCAGACTGGAGTGCAGTGGCACACTCCCGGCCACAGCAGCCTCGACCTACTGGGCTTCAGCGATCCTTCCGCCTCAGCCTTCCAAGGAGCTGGAACTATAGTTGTGCACTACCATGCCAGGCTAATTTTTTGATTTTTTTATTGTAGAGATGAGGTCTTGCCAAGTTGCCCAGGCGGGTCTTGAACCCACAGGCTCAGGCAATTCACTCACCTCAGCCTCCCAAAGGCGTGGGATTACAGGCTGAGCCACCAAGCCTAGGTTTTTTTTTTTTTCTTTTTTTTTTTTTGTCTGTTTGGTTTTTTTTTGAGTTGGAGTCTCACTGTCTCCCAGACTGGAGTGCAGTGGCCGCTCCCGGCCACCGCAGCCTCAACCTGCTGGACTTCAGTGATCCTTCCT
>NW_007251632.1:143100-155545 GCF_000164805.1 Carlito syrichta
ACGCCCGGCTGATTTTTTGATTTATTGTAGAGATGAACTCTCGCTGCCCAGGCGGGTCTCAAACCCGTGGGCTCAGGCAATCCACTCACCTCAGCCTCCCAAAGGCGCGGGATTACAGGCTGATGAATTAGGTTTTTAAAAAACTGATTTATAATTTGCATAAAGTTTACCCTTTTATAGCACACAATTCAGTGCTTTTTGTATAGTCATAATTTCTAATCAGCCCTATTGTCTAATTATAGAATACGGTCATCATTCCAGAAAGAAGCCTCAAGACCATTAGGAATCACTCCCCATTTGCTCATCCTTCTTCCTCTGAAAATCACTAATCGGCTTTCTTTCTGTATGGCTTTATCTATTATAAAAATTGTAAACTGGGCTTGGTGGCTCAGCCTGTAATCCCAGCGCTTTGGGAAGCTGAGGTGAGTGGATTGCCTGAGCCCACGGGTACGAGACCCGCCTGGGCAACTTGGTAAGACCTCATCTCTACAATAAATCAAGAATTAGCACGTGCCTGTAGTTCCAGCTACTTGGAAGGCTGAGGCGGAAGGATCGCCGGAGCCCAACAGGTTGAGGCTGCAGTGGCTGGGAGTGGCCATTGCACTTCAGTCTGGGTGACAGAGTGAGATTCCAACTCAAAAAATAAAAATAAAAATAAATAAATAAAAATAAAAACTGTATATAAATAGTAATAATATGTGACCTTTATGTCTGGCTTCTTTCACTTAGCATAACTGTTTCAGGTTTCATTTATGTATAGCATGAATCAGCACATCATTCCTTTCTACAGAAGAGTGATACTCCATTGTATAGAAATACAACATCATAGTTTATCCATTTATCAGTTGATGAACATTTGAGTTGTTTCCACTTTTTGACTATTATGAATAAGTCTGCTATGAAAATGTATACATGTGTTTTTACATGGATATGTTTTCATTTCTCTAGTTGTATACTTAGGAGTAGAATTGTAGGTTATATGGTAACTTCATAGTTAACATTTTTAGGCATTGCTAAACTCTTCCAGAGGGGCAGTGGTTTACATTTCTATATGCAGGGTACAGGGTTTCAGTTTTTCCATTTCCACCACAACATCTGTTATTGTCTTTTTGATTATAGCCATAAGTGGCTTCTCATTGTGCTTTTCATTTGTATAACCCTAATGACTAATGATGGTGAATATCTTTTCGTGTGCTGATTTTCTGTTTGCATTTGAAAATTACCTATTTAGGCCAGGCTCAAGAATGTAATTCCAGCACTTTGGGAGGCTAAGGTGAAAGTATTGTCTGAGCACAGGGGTTAGCACAGGGGTTGGAGACCAGCCTGGGCAACTTGGGGAGACCTTGTCTCCATAATAAACAAACAAATAAATAAATAAGCTGGGCATGGTGGTGTGCACCTGTAGTTCCAGCTGTTTGGAAGGTTGAGGCAAAAGGATCATCTGAGCCCAGCAAGTCAAGGTTGTGGTGGCTGTGAGTGTGCTACTGCACTCCTGCCTGGGCAACAGAGTGAGACTACAACTCAGTAAATAAATAAACAAACAAACAAATAAATAATTCTATTTAAATCCTTTTCCCATTTAAAAAAATTTATTGTTGAGCTGTAAGACTTCTTTATACTTTCTAGGTAGTACACTCTTATCAGCTTTATTTTTGGAAGTATTTTAACTATGACATAGTTCACCTTACTCATCATTTTTTGGTTGCTTGTGTTTTACTTGTCATATCTAAAAAGCCGTTGCCTAATCCAAGGTCACATAGATGTATATGTATTCATATTTTCTTCTAAGTGATTTCTGTTTTAAACTCTTGCATTTGTATATTGATGCATTTTCAGTTAATTTTTGTGCCTGGTGAGATGCAGAGGTTCTGATTAGTTTTTGCTGTCTCCACTGTCTATTCTATATCGAATAGTTTTATGCCAGGGTTAGTGTTCTTTAAGCTCATATCCTTAAATGTTTGGCTTGGGGATAAGTGTAGACTTTGGAAAAAATGGAATGGTTGGGAGACATAGAAGGGTCTACTAGACTACTCACAGTAGAGTTTACTGGTAAAGTCTTCTTTTCTGTATCTTCACTCCCCAGTTGAAGGATGTGTTGAAGCAAGCCTATTAATTGACACAAAGTATGCTCTTTAAGGAGACAAGTGAGCCAAATGGCAAATCTCTCTGGATTTTCTATTAAGGCCTGTCATGCCTTTTTGAAACTTAAAGCCAATTTCTTAATGCAGTAGAACAAGCAGGAAATGATGAGGGGAACAGTCAGAGTTTGAAAAGAAAACAGACCAGAAAAGATGGAAGCTGCATAATCAAATACATTAGATTTGAGAATTAAATATAATTTTATTTTAATAATACTTATGTTTTAGTTGTAAAAGTAGCTTATGCTTATTGCAAAAAGTACAAAGCTCTGTACAAAGGAAAAAACAAAACAAACTCAAATGTGACAGCCAAGAGAAAGCTAAACAAACATGACTGTAATGTTTGTGGTATGTAAGGTGAGATATCAGCAATGGAAAAAGGACATTAAGAAAAACTGAAGAAGTATAATAAGATATGGACATTAGTTAACATTAACAATTAGAACAAAATATGTATATCCAATTCCATCTCCTAGAGGAAATTCCACTGTAAACTTTTGGTGCAGTTCTAAGTGACAACTTGTATACAATGCTTTTAGTTTTTAGTTCTAAATATGTATATTAACTCATTTGATTGTCAAGCCTTTATGTAAAAAAGGTACTATCTTTGTTCATTAACAGATTAGGAAAATACTACACTGAAAGTTAAGTGACCAGGCGTGGTGACTCAGCCTGTAATTCCAGCACTTTGGGAGGCCAAGGTGAGAGGATTGCCTGAGCCCGGGGGTTCAAGAACAGCCTGGGCAATTTGGTGAGACCTCGTCTCTACAATAAATCACAAAAAACTTGACGGTCGTGGTGTTGTGTGTCTCTAGTTGAAGCTACTTGGAAGGCTGAGGCGGAAGGATCGCCTAAGCCCAGCAGGTCGAGGCTGTGGTGCCCATGAGCGTGCCACTGCACTCCAGCCTGAGCAACAAAGAATGAGACTCCAACTCAAAAAAGCAAACAAACAAGCAACCAGAAAGTTAAGTAACTTACTCAGATAGCATTGCTGTAAGTAGCAAAGTTAGAATTTGAATCAAAAGAATTGGTGTCCAAAGACATAGTTTTCTTCACTATAGTGGTATGTATTCATTCATAATTTTTTCAATGTGCAAATAGAAAGTACATTTATATAATGTCCTTTCATTTATTTAATTAAGCCTATCTGTTTTCTTCAAGGCATATTATGTAGTTTTGAAAATTTATTTATGATGAAACTGGTATTGATATGCCTAGGTGCACCTGCTGAAATACAGGATTGTTGGATACTCCAGTTGCTCAGTGGGTGGTAAGGGGTTTTTAAGATTTAGTCTACATCCATCCCTCAGTTCTTTGATAATGGACAATTGAGAAAGGGCAAAGTTATGTAAAAACAAATGCAGCTCAGGATTATGTCCTTAGCTTCCTATCCTCAGCACTGTCTTTTTCCCAGCTACAGAAATGTCTACATTTTGGAGTTACCAATGCTTCTGTTACATCTGCAGAAATAATAGCATTAGGTCAAAAATCATATATTTACATCTTCATTACTATTGTAGTAAAGTGCTTATTTTTCCCCATTCCAGCTATCGATTATCAATTAAAATTTAAGTGTATCCAAATCTAATAGGCAAAGAAACGCTCTTTTTTTTTTTTTTTTGAGTTGGAGTCTCACTCTGTCACCCAGACTGGAGTGCAGTGGCCGCTCCCGGCCACCACAGCCTTGACCTGCTGGGCTCCGGCGATCCTTCCGCCTCAGTCTTCCAAGTAGCCGGAATTACAGTCATGCGCCACCATGCCTGGCTAATTTTTGATTTATTGTAGAGATGAGGTCTCGCCAAGTTGCCCAGGCGAGTCTCGAACCCGTGGGCTCAGGCAATCCACTCACCTCAGCCTCCCAAAGCGCTGGGATTACAGGCTGAGCCACCGAGCCCGGCTGAAGCGCTCTTATATTTAGATTTTAGGTAGGAATCGAAGTTCATATTTTTGTTTTGTAAGAAGTGAACAGCCAGTTTTCCAAACTGAAAGATCTGTCCATTCTGTATTGGAGATCGTAATTACATTATGGTTTTGGAGGGAATAATTTTCAGTTCACTGTGCCCTCCATCAAAATGTAGAAGCAGAAAAAAGGGGAAACAAACCCCATGATATTTGAACAACGCAGCAATCTTTTTTTTTTTTTTTTTTTTTTGAGATATTTTCTTTTGAAAGGGTTTCAAGTGTGGCGTATTTGGGTCGACTATGGCTTTGGTCAATACAACTTTCCCAAACCAGTTTTTCTTTGTACCACGTATAAGAAGATCGGAGAATGAATGTCAATCAGGATTGTTTGGCCAGTGGTGTCTGCAAGAATTTCTTGTGGTGGCAGGAATTATTTCCTGAATATTTTACACATATTTAAAAATAGATAGATGCGTCCCTTGATCCCATTTTGCTGGTGGTTTCAGGAGTCCCCCTCTACATGCCACTGAGCTGTGGACGCTAGGGGTTCGGTAGTACCCTCCCCCCCAGGTCATTCCTGTCGGAGAGGCTGCTGCGTGCCCCGCACTGCGGCAAACAAACACGCATGCGCGGCAGAGGGCGGGCTGGTGCGCATGTGCCGCAGGGACATGCGCTGAGTTTGCCGCTGCGGCAGCAAGTCTTGCGCAGATTGGAGCCGCGGAGGGAGATGCCCGACGCCTCGGCCTGAGGAGCAGGCAGTGACGCGATGGAGCGAGCAAGGTGAGTCTTGCTGATGGGTTCTCTCAAGAGACATCTTGGGAACGGTCAGTTTTGTCCATCGGATGTTCTGGGTTTTTAGAACTTGGAGTATTGCATAAACTGGGAATTCTGGGCCTAAAGCCCTTTGTTCCGGAGAACCTTGTTCCGGCCCGTTTGGAGGCAGAACTCTGCCGTCCTGCTCCGGTGGTGCCTGTCCTTCCGTCCTTCCCTGTTGTGTTGTGAGAGGTCCTTTGCGGGTGCACTTTTGTCCTCGGAATCTGAGGTGGTGAGGTGACTCGCAGGCAGAGGACTTTGAGGCGAGGCGGCGGTGGGGCATGCAGGGCGACTGCGGCAGCCGAGGCTTGACGAGCAGGGTGGCCGTGGCCCGGCGGGGCAGGGCACCTCAAGGCCACTCGGTGCTGGTGAACCTGCGGTGGAGGACGGTCTGTGGGGTGATCGCCTTGTGGTGGGGCGAGGGCATGGTGAGGGACCGTGGGGTGATTCGTCGCAGTGGCCGCAGAGGCTCTGGAGGGGTCCGGAGACACGTCAACATGGCTGGTGGGGGGTTGTCTTGGGGTGACCACGGTGGTGGGAGGGCATATCGGGGGAGCCTGGCGTTGGTGGGCCGTCGGATGTCTGCAGTGGCTGCAGCGGCTGTGAGAGGCTGGTGGGAGGGCTGGGTCCTGGTGGGCTTGACGGGCGGAGGGGGGGCTGTTGGGTGTCTGGGGGAGAGCGGAGGATCGCAGTGGGGGGTGGGGGGAGGGCCGTGGTGCAGTCCGCAGCCTTTGTGTGAGGAAGCGACGGGACGCTTGTTTTCCTGTGACCCGCAGTGGTCCTCCAGTTGGCGTATTACGGCCATGGTGTCTTTTTATTTTTTAAAGCTGCGCAACCCTTATGGTGAAGCCGTGGCGGTAGACATGTTTGGGTTCATTGCGTACTTTGTGGCTTTAATCATGGCTTGCTTTGAGAGCCGTGGCACAGGAGATCAGAAGTGATGTGCGGGCCTGGCCCTTAGGATCTTCTGACTGATGTGCTAGGCGATGCCGGAGGGACACTCTTTTTTCATTGTTCTTCCCTGTGTTTGGAACTAGATCCTGGAAGGCTCTCGGGAGAGCAGGGGGTCGTCAGGTCATGTCGCCACCATTGTGCAGCTCCGCAAAGATGGCGCCGCTGCAGAGGCCCTGGTCTGCGCAGGCGCGACAGGGTGGGTGGCCGCCCCCTCCCCACAGTGCCGCAGGGGGGCCGGGGGCGGCTCGCCTGTATCTGCTCAGGTTCCGCTGCGCTGGAATTTCAGCCACACCTTCACCAAAGTGCGGTGGTTGGTGAGGAGGGGAGGCTGGCGGCACGGGTAGGCGGCTGTCCCCTCTGCAAAAGTGCTGCAGTGGGTACTGGTGCAGGGTGCGCAGATGCCGCAGGAGTGACGGCCTCCACTGTCGTCCATGGTGCTGTGGGCGGGGGGGGGGGGGGGTTTGTACGGCCTCTGGCTGAAGAGATTGGCCGCCATCCCCTTTACCTGGCTGCTGCAGCAGCTGCTCCGCCCTGATGTGCTTCGGGGGAGGGGTGGGGGCGGGGAGGAGAAGAGATGTGTTGGCACAGGCTCCTCCCAGCAGCTTGCAGCTGCCCCCTTCCCACTGTGCCGCACAGAAGGGACAAGAAGTTAGAGGCCAGGAATTAGTACCGTCTCTGCCTCTGTTGGTTAGCAGCCGCCCTGCACACTAGACTGTCTTCTGCAGTAGTGGGGGGGGGACTGAGAGCTGGGGAATGAGGGAGATTCTCAAGGCTGAAGAAGACGCAGCCACCCCAGGACTCATAGTGCTGTCTCAGGCATCCTCCCTCACTGGTAGAGACTTAAATATTTGTTTTCCAGCTCTCTGGACAGGCTGACCTTTTTGTTTTTAGAGTTTCTACCTTGGTTATATTGTGCCCAATCTAATTCTCCATTTTCAAAGTGGATTTTGTAACCACTTAATTCTTCTTCGTAGCTTCTGATTTCCAGGTTTGATAATTTAACGTAAGTATCACCATTAAAAATCTGTTATCCTTATAAATCTCTGGGTATTTTATTGTGACCCACTACTTAGATGCGTTCCTTAAACAAATGTGGGTAAGGGGAGAGGGATGGAGGTTTCTGATTAAGTTTAGGGTTGTGCCAGATGCCGGACCCTCCTGGGCATCTAGGAACTCAAAGGTGCAAGTCGTGTTTGCTTGAAGTCAATAAAAGAGAATCAGAAAAGTTGGGAGAATTCCTGCTGGTCTGGGAGTGTGCATGGGGTCAGTGATTGCCTTTCGTTGGATTTTTAAATTAATACTTTTGATCATTTTTGAAGCTCAAGCTCTAAAAATGTGGTGAGAACAGTTAATTAATCATGTAACTACATTCTTGATTTCCAGCATTTCATAAAAATTTGCTTTATGGATTTTGGGGTTTTTTTGGGGTAGCAGTTTTCTGCACTGGCCTTTTTCTATGTAGATTTTTTTTTTCCTTACCATAACCAATATGTCTGGAGATGCCAAGTTGTAATTGGCAAAAAATCAAGTCTACAAAACCTAAAAAACCTTGTTCTGGAATTGTCTCTGAGTAGTTTCAAAAATAGGGGTCTGAGCATTTGTTTGATATCATTTACAAATCTGTTCCTGCTTACATGAAGATAATGTTTCAAATATAAACATTATATATATATATATACACACACACATACACATATATACACACACACATATGATCCTTTGTCTCTTTGTAAGCTGTTCTTCTCCTCTGCCATTTTGTAGTCTTCCACCCAGACTCAGGTTTCCTATGTGGTGGACCTCTTGGTAAGGCCGCATGGGTTTCAAGGTCTTGGGCCTATCTAGTGAACTGGTTCTGTACCAGAGCATTTCCTGTGATGCAGAGAAAGGGCAGCTTAAACCACAGACCTTTATTTTGCTCTCTAGGGCAAGGTATTATCTGGTTTGGGTTTATTCACAGAAGTAATTTTGTATTATCTTCATTTTCCTACTCCGACTAATGCTTCATTGTTGAAGAATTTCCCCCATTTATGGTTACTCTGCGTTTTTATTTTTTCCTTACTTCCCTCCTTATTCTTAAGGAACATTTTTGGTTTTCAACAATTTCACTTTTAAGATGTCCCAAGGTTTCCAAGTTAATCTCCTATATTTGTCACTACATTGTGTAACATAGCTGTGTAACTGTTTGCAGGAAGAATCCTTAAAGTAAGCAAGTTATGAGTACTGCCCTGCCTTTCAACATGACAGTGGGGTTTTTGAAAATCTTCCCTTCATGTAGAATAGGATCTTAACTGGTCCTGTCTCCCATCTTTTTGTGGCCTAAAGTCAGAAAGCGGGAGTGAGAGTTGCTACTGGTTAAGGCAGTCTCCTTCACTGGTTGTGGGGTAAATATCTGGACATTGCCTCTTTCCCCCCATCTGGCTTTTTTCTCTTCCTCCTCCAAGGAACAGCCCTGGGCCTTGGGTGGTCTTTGCAGGATATGTGTATTGCCTGTAACAAGTTATGGGGTTATGGAGTCTGGGGATACAGGTAATCAAGCAACCTAAAGACAATATAGTCTTCACTCTTAATGTGATTGTAAACACTGTATAAGAATTTAAGTAATTAGCTTGCTTGATTATAAAACTGCTATCCAAGGTGCACTGGTACAGGTAGAATATGAAATCTTTCTTTTTGTTCTCAATTTTTGAATCTGGCTCAGAATTATTTTCCTGGTCTCACTATATTGCCTAGGGTCAAGCTGCATCTCTGCCAGCCTCCTCTAGTAGCTAGAGCCCATAATTCTCTTTTTGATAATTCTCCCCAGGTTTTGTTTTGTGGGGTGTAGAATGTCAGGATCCCACATTACATTTTTGTTTCCTGAGATATTAGTTGATTTTTTTACTGTTTCTTACATAAAGCACATTCAATACTTTATGAAAAATTAGACAGGAATAAAATTGTGGAATCCCATTGCATTTTTGCTTTTCAGTATATTTCTAGGTTATTTTTCTCAATGAAAGTGATTTTGGATCAATAAGTTAACATTGTGTTGTCCATATTATCTACCTTTTTTCCCTAAATGCTCTAAGTTTATGAAATGTTTTCTTAGTTGATGCAGTTAGGGAGATTATAAATGCACATGTGTGTATGAACATGTATCTAGAACATTCAGAAAACTTGAGTATTTTTAAAATAAGATTCGGATTATTTTGTATGTAGCTTAAAAAGAATAATTTTATATGATAGCTATTTTCTCAACTGTCAGACTTTCATACTGAGCGACTGTTGAAAGGGTAAAAGAACTAAGGTCTTTTTTGTAATGGGGTATTTACAATTATACACTATTAGATGAATTATGATCTTATTGAAGATAGTTATTTTTGTTGTGTTATGTTAATAATTTTTTGTACCCACTATAATATTGTAGCATGAATCAGTACTTTATTCCTTTTTTATGGCAAACCATATAGCTAAGAATCTAGCATCCAATAACACAAGCAAACAAAAATTCCAAGCAACAACTACAAAAAAGAAGTGGAAGAAACTTTTGGAAGTGATGGATTCATCTATGGCACTGATTGTAACAATGGTTTCTGAGGTGTATACTTATCTCCTAACATCAATCTTTTGTATGAAAGTACCATACCATATAATGTTTTTTTATTCCTTCATAAGTTGACGGATATTTGAACTGATCCCATTTTTTGGCTATTATGAATAATGGTGCTAGGAACATGTATGCATTTAGGTGTTTTATTTAATATCCTTGCATCTGTAAGTGGAGTTTCTGGGTCATATATTAATTTCATGGTTAATGTTTGTAGGACGTTGCCAAAAGGTGTGTACCATTTTATATTCTCACTAACAATTTCTGTATTTCCTCCCCAACTCTTGTAATATCAGGTGTATCAATGTGGTTTTGATTTGCATTTCTCTAATGACTAATAATGTTGAGCATCTTTTAATGTGCTGATTGATCATTTGTGTTATGTTTGGAGGACAGTCTTTTCAAATACTTTACCTGTTTTGGCAACAGGCTTTTTAAAAATTGTTGTAAGAATTCCTTATAAGCCGGGCTCAGTGGCTCAGCCTGTAATCCAGCACCTTGGGAGGCTGAGGTGAGTGGATTGCCTGAGCCCGCGGGTTCGAGAACTACCAGGGCAACTTGGCGAGACCTCATCTCTACAATAAATTTAAAAAATGAGCCGGGTGTGGTAGCGCGCGCTTGTAGTTCCAGCTACTTGGAAGGCTTAGGCGGAAGGATCTCCGGAGCCCAGCAGGTCAAGGCTGCAGTGGCCGGGAGTGGCCACTGCACTCCAGTCTGGGCGACAGAGTGAGACTCCAACTCAAAAAAAAAATAAATCAATAAAAAAGAATTCCTTATATATTCTAGACAATACTTTTAAAAAAATGCTCTGTTAAGATATGGTTGATTTACAAAAAACCGTAGATATTTATTATTACTAATTGATGTTAGGAGATAAGTATACACCTCAGAAACCATTGTCACAATCAGTGCCATAGATGAATCCATCACTTCCAAAAGTTTCTTCCACTTCTTTTTGTTGTTGTTGCTTGGAATTTTTGTTTGCTTGTGTTGTTGGATGCTAGACTCTTAGCTATATGGTTTGCAAATATTTTCTCCTGTTCTTCTGGTTATCTTTTTACTTTCTTTGGAGCAAAGATTTCCTTTAAAAGTTTTGAGGAAATCCAACTTATGCTTATACTGCTTGTACTTTAGGTGTTTGAGTAGACTATTGCCTAATCAAAGGTCATAAAGATTAGCAATATATACACTTTTATTTTAAAATCTAATATATGTATATTTGGTTTTTAAATCATTTAGGTGGCTTGATTAGAACATTTAAATTCTAGAAGGAATAAGACAACTGGGTTATTTGAAAAGCTGTTTTACTAATCTAAAATCTAACATGATATTTTAAATAGCTAGGTTTCTGATAATTAGCTTTTGGGATGTGTTCTTTGAATTTTATCTTTTAGTTATTATTACCATTACTGTAGTAAAAGGCCCTTTTTCTGTCTTTTCTGATTTACAGTTTTCTAGTTTTACGAGTGGTTTTTGCAGTCCCTAGCATGGCCATCCCTTGTGGGAAATTTCATGCTCAGCTCTCTTGAGCAGCCATTTTATGAGGTGGTATGTAGCTCATTACATGGCGGTGTTTTTTATTATTTTGCTATGTTGATAGGCAAGAAAAACCCTCCTTTTGTTTTGCAGATCTTTAAGAAAGTGGCACTTGCTCAAGAGGTTTTTTTGTTGTTGTTTCATTTGTTTGTTTTTTGAGTTGGAGTCTCACTCTTCCTTGCCTAGGCTGGAGTGCTGTGGCACGCTCACAGGTACTGCAGCCTCGACCTGCTGGGTTTAGGCGATCCTTCTGCCTCAGCTGTCCAAGTAGCTGGAACTACAGGTGTGCGCTACCACGCCCAGCTAATTTTTTATTTATTGTAGAGATGAGGTCTCGCCAAGTTGCCCAGGTGAGTCTCGAACTCGCAGGCTCAGGCAGTTCACTCACCTCAGTCTCCCAAAGTGCAGATTACAGGCTGAGCCACCGAGCCCGGCTTTCTAAAGCCTATTATACTATAATTCTAAAAGTAACCTTAGAGCAAATAGTTGTTTAATAGATTGATGAAGTCTACCAAACAAGTCACTCTTTAAATGATTCTTTTTCTAGCTGGGTGCAGTGGCTCACGCCTATAATCCTAGCACTTTGGGGAGGTAGAGGCAAGAGGATTGTCTTAATCCAGGCATACAAAACCAGCGTGGGCTACTTGGCAAGACATTGTCTCTACAGTAAACCAAAAAATTAGCTGGGCATGATGCCTGTTGTTCCAGCTACTTGGAAGGCTGAGGTGCAGTGATCACCTGAGTCCAGCAGGTTGAGGCTATGGTGACCATGAGTCTGCTACTGCAGTCTAGCCTAGGTGACAGAGCGAGACTACTACTCAAAAAAATAAATGATTCTTTTTCTGTTTCAGGGATCGCTTACATTTGAGACGGACTACAGAACAGCACGTGCCAGAGGTAGAAGTCCAAGTCAAACGCAGAAGGACAGCCTCACTGAGCAACCAAGAGTGAGTACAATCTGGGTTGAGAACAAATTCTGGTCAGAATCCCGTTTCAGATTGGAACAAAGTATCATGCAGTGAAACCATTAAAATTAATGTAATCAAGTGGAGAAGCACATGCATAGAATACAGAAAATGTTGTAAAAAAGCAGTGAAATTCTTTTTTTTTTTTTTGAGTTGGAGTCTCACTCTGTCGCACAGACTGGAGTGCAGTGACTGCTCCTGGCCACCGCAGCCTCGACCTGCTGGGCTCCGGCGATCCTTCCACCTCAGCCTTTCCAAGTAGCTTGAATTACAGGCATGCGCTACCATGCCCAGCTGATTTTTTTTTTTTATTTATTGTAGAGTTGAGGTCTCGTTGCCCAGGTGGGTGTCGAACTCGGGGGCTCAGGCAATCCACTCACCTCAGCCTCCCAAAGACGCGGGATTAGGGGCTGAGCCACCGAGCCCGGCTCAAGATGTAACTTTTTCCACTTTAGTTTGTAATTTAATTAGCTCACAAAGTTAAATAACTTTAAAAATTAAAACAGGAAAAATTCACTGTTTCTGAAAACCTTATTTAAAAAGTTAAAACT
>NW_007251632.1:155565-157799 GCF_000164805.1 Carlito syrichta
ATCCATTCACTTCAGCCTCCCAAAGGCACAGGATTACAGGCTGAGCCACCGAGCCCGGCTTCATTTTCTAAATTTTTAATGGACTATCTTTTAGTTGATAAGGAGTTCATAAATATTCTGTGTACTATAATTTTTCTTTTATAGTGGACTATTTGATTTTTCATTTTATTTTAAATGGTAATATACTTTTTCTTTCCTCTTCTGGCATGTGTGACTCCAAAATTTTTAAATGTGCCATTGCTATTCACAGAGTTTCTAGAGGTAGTTTAGAGATAGTGGTGGAGGATGGGGGTTGGGGACAGGGTCTCTTACGGGAAGATTGTTAAGTGGGTGAAGGTGCCATCATATTTTTGTTAGAGTTTTTATCCTATACGACTTCAATATGAACTAATAGCATGTGGTCACATCCTCATTTTTGGGATGTGGTAATCCTTCTTTAGCTGTCTTAATTGTCCATATTTATGGAAATACTTTGATTCTTTTGAAGAATAAATAGCTTGAGTTTTTCTGATCTATACTGTATACAAGGTGGGGGGACCCCCCCATAAAAAACCCCAAACAATATTATCTTTTGGAGGGTAAGCCCCTTGTAGGATAATCAGAATTTCTTCCTCCAGATCAAATAGTCAACCAAAATTTTTGTTGGGAAGGTTTGAGAAGGTTGCATTCACAATTTGCAGAAGAAACACCTAAGTTGTGGGAAACAGGTAACTGGTTCTTCCACTTTGATTAATGTACCTGCGAACACTGCACTGAGTGTTCAACAGTTTTTGACCCCAAATAGCATGACCCCACCATGCCATTCCCTCCCTAGGCACCCAGTCTTTTCCCGAGCGACTTTTTTTTGTTTCCCTAGATGAAAAAAATCCTCAAAGGGAAACATTTTGCTGATATGGAAGAGGTGAAACAAAAAATGGCAGAAGTGCTAAAAGGCAGCAAAATTTACAAGTTCAGAAACTGTTTTGAGCAGTGAAGTAAACATCTCGATAGGTGTAGTGCATCAAATGGAGAGTAGTTTGAAGGTGACTGCAGTTCAAACATGTAAGAATAGATAGATATACAATTTTTAATAAATTTCAGCTTTTTTTGAGTCCTTCCTCATTTATTATATATACATACTACTGACTCCTGAATTGGGGGAAGGATATGGATGGAGTGTTGAGTTAGAGAAATAGTGTTTTTCTTCATTTTGATAGTGTGTTGTAGTTTCAAGAAACAGTTCTTTTTTGACTGAGACATTTTGTAGAACTTTATTAGATCAGAGACTTGGTTGCCATTTGCAAACACAGGTTGGAACAGAGAATGCCCAAATAAAGATTTTGTTATTAAGTGATTAGAATGTGAAGATTAAAAGGTATGTACAATGCAGTTCTGATGCTGACTAAATTGAGTTAGTGCAGATTTTACAGGTTAAGTGCCTAAGTAAATTTCTACATGATTCATCTCATTTCAGATACTAGCTTTAAGCTTCAGAGTTACTAGGCCATCCTCTCTTCTTGCCTAGAGTTAGTGCAGATTTCACAAGTTAAGTGCTTAATACCTCCACAAGATTCCCTTCCATTTAGATAGCAGCTTTAAGCTCTGAGGATACCAGGCCTTTTATACTTCTGACCAGCTAGCTATGGATTCTGGGAGTCCTACTGTCCCCTAGGTTTTATAATTTGTTAAAATGACTCATAACTCAAGAGAGTGCTATACTTATTATTAGTTTTACTAAAAGGATGCAAAAGAACAGACTTAGAGCAAGGTCTGGGCCTGTCTCAAACACAAAGCTTTCCTGTTCTCTGGATGTGATACCTGCACATCAGTGGCTGTCACCATCCAAGAAGCTCACCAGAGCTTTAGATGTCCAGGCTTTTTGTTGTGGTTTCATTAGGCAGACATGATGAAATCATTGGCCATATGATTAAACTGGAGAGATCTCATTCCTTCTGACTGAGGTCTAACTCAAAAACTCAACCCTTTAATTTTTGTTTGATCTTTTGTGGCCTGGTCAGCTGCCATCCTGAGTCATCTCATTAGCATAAACTCAGGTGTGATTCTAGGGACTCACCTTGAATAACAAAGACACCCCTACTACTTGATAAATTCCATGGTTTTAGAGGTTACATCTCAGGAACAAAGGACAAAGTTTAGCTAAATTCTTTATTATACAAAAAACAGGCTAAAAAATGTTATTGAAAAACTAGGGAAAAAGGTCCAGTTTCTTTTTTTTTTTTTTTTTTTTTTTTTTT
>NW_007251632.1:157819-162034 GCF_000164805.1 Carlito syrichta
TTTGAGTTGGAGTCTCACTCTGTCACCCAGACTGGAGTGCTGGAGTGGCCACTGCAGCATCGACCTGCTGGGCTCCGGCGATCCTTCCGCCTCAGCCTTCCAAGTAGCTGGAACTACAGGTGCGCGCTACCACACCCGGCTAATTTTTTGATTTATTGTAGAGATGAGGTCTCACCAAGTTGCCCAGGCGAGTCTCGAACCTGCAGGCTCAGGCAATCCACTCATCTCGGCCTCCCAAAGTGCTGGGATTACAGGCTGAGCCACCGAGCCCGGCCGGTCCAGTTTCTTAATCCTTACATATCAATAAGGGCAGAATTGTTGGTGATCCCCACCTCCATGATGATTAGATTTCATAGTCAGTTTACTGATTCATAAGGGTATGTTGAGGGATTTTCTCTGAAATTCTCTGCTTACTAATTAATGATTGGTTTACATCGTTTCAGAGTCCTTAAACGGCCCCAGAAGTTGTTTCAGGTAGTGACTTCTCAGGAGGACCACTATTAGTGGCAGCCTGAATATCTCACTAAAAATGCTTTTGCAAATCCCTTTCCCCAGGGGAGAATAGATTGTAACACATATTGGATTATTGTAAAGTGAATGAGTGGTTATGGTACTGATGGTGTTTCTACAGGACTAAAAACTCTTGGGCTTTTAGTAATTTGGAAATATCCCCAGATGGGGTAAGTATCCACTAGTTCCTTGCACATTCTGTGTATGGAGACTCCTGTTTTGTTCTTTTGTTTGCTCATAAGATAATAGCATGGTCTCATCCTAAAGAAGGATCTGCTTAAATGTAAGGACCTCTGCATTTTGTTTCATATAGTTACCTGTATAAAAAAATGTCTTTTTATCATTTACATATGTACACTTTTGTTCTAGGTGTCAGTTGTATCCAAGGCGTTCTCAGCAACAGCAAGTACCTGTGCTGGATTTCCAAGCGGAACTGAGACAGGCATTCTTAGCTGAGACACCAAGAGGTGGTTAAAGGAGTATTGGAACAACAAGGAAGCTGACTCTGAGCAAAAATCAGGTTAGAGTTGATGCAGTAATGATTAGGAATAAAGAGATTAAAAAGCGTAGTATTTATGGTCCACTTAATATCAGTGACACGTTACTTTTTTTTTTTTTTTTAAGTTTCATACTGTAAAAACGTAAAAGCATGACCTAAATTTTCCTGCCTTGACACTTTTGTGTCATTTACAGGGTGTAAACATTTGTCAAGTTTATGTTTTCCAATTTTTTTAGTGCATGCTTTTTGAGTACTTTTTATTTATGTTTTCTTTTACATTGACTTTTCACCCTTACATTATACAAAAGAAAATTCAACATGAATGGCTATTGAATATCCTGCTAGTGAATTTTCTATAATTCCCTTTTGTGGGAGGCTTCATTTCTTTCTGTCTGTATTTTGAACAAAGCTTCAGTAAATAGTTTTGCATAAAACTTTAGGTAGAATCATTTTCTTGGATGTGCAGATGTGAAAATAAAATGAACCAAGGAATATGCATATAGAGTGCATTTTCTAAGTGGTATTTTGAAATATCAATTTTTATTTTAAAAAATGTGCCAGCTACAGTACATTTTCACCAGCATTGGTAATTTAATTTATGCCTAATGAATATGTATACATCACATTAACTAACAATGAGTATTAGAGAATCTAAATATTTCCCTATGTTTATTTACTAATTCCTTTTTTATTTGTCTTTTTCTCACTTTTCTATTTTCACCAATGTATTTTCTGTTTCAGTCAGACAATGTAATAAAGATATTATCTCCAATTTTTCAATGTGATGTAGATTTATTTAGTCTGTCTTATGTTGGTGACTTTCATTTTTTAGGAAAAAGCTTGCCAAAACTGATTTTGATTAAGTACTTTGTTTTTTCTTCGTGATTTTTCTGTTTTTCTATTTTTAGATCAGAATGTTCTCATTCCTGAGGGTTTACTATATACTTTTTAGAAAATATGATTACGAAGGAAAGGGGTATTAGGGGTTATTTCTCCTTGATTTTTTTTTAATTGAAGAAGTAGGTTTATGGATGAGTTCACTTTAGATTTTCTTTATTTCTGTTTTTGCACTATTACCCCTAAGCCTGAATCAGTTAGACCTATTTATGGCCACCATTTTGAGTTTAAATCTAAACGAGACAAAAATTTTCCAAAAAATCCTTAGTTAATTGCATGGAGTTGACTGCAAGCAGATAATGAACTCTGATCATTGTTCCAAGCTGTTCCCCAGAGTAAGGGCATTTTTCAATGCATGGATGTTCACGATTGATTTTTTTTTTTTTTTTTTTTTTTTTAAACCCAGGAATTTTTTTGGTTTCTCAGTTCAGTTCACATATTCTTGTAAATTTCTAACTATAATATGTAAGTCATACATTATAATCTGCAAGTGGGACCATTTAGTTTTCTCATATTTAATGATAAACTATTTTATCTTAGTCTCAACTGCTGTTTCTACCTACATAGTACCAGTTACTACGATTTTTTTTGAGCAAGAGTTGGTGAAGTGTATGACTCACTACCCATTTCTGTAAATAAAATTTGAAAAACAAGCCAATTTGCATGCGGGTACATTGGTGCTGCAGTTGCAGCATTGAGTAGTTGTATACTGAATGGCAGGCACAACCTAAAATATCTATCATGTTGCCATTTAAAGAAAAAGTTAGTCTGATTGTGGTTGCTCAGGCCTGTAATGCCAACATTTTGAGAGACGAGAGGAGAGGACTGGTTGAACCCAGGAGTTTGAGACCAGTCTGGGCAACGTAGTGAGACTTCATATCTAATATAAAATTAAAAAGAAATAAAGGAAAAAGTTGACTGACTTTTGCTTTAGAACACCAGATTCAAAGAAGAAAACACTAAGTTTGGGGCCAGTGAGGGTAGAAGTAATGTTATAGAAAGTGATGAAGGGAGTGTACATGAAGTATACTTACAGGGTAGAAAACTAGATGAATTTGTAGGGTAAGGGACAGGTCTAAGAATCATATTAAAGTTGGCTGTATAGGTAGATGGGGAGTTTTCAAACACATTTAAAAAATTGATACCCTTTTTATTCTAAAAATGTAAGGCACATGTTAGCCAGGAAAAAAAAATGCGAAAGCAAATTGTTCTATTAATATTGACTTTATATTTTTTGTTACCTAAAAAGTTACTAGGATATATATTCAATTGGATTTTTACTCAGATGGGATACAGGGTGTAAAGATTAGTATGACTTCTAGAAGTATTGATTGCCACTAAAAATTAATACATTATTTTTCTCAGTACTACCCTTTGTGTGTGTGTGTGTGTGTGTGTGTGTGTTTTGGTTGTTAAATAAAAACTTCTAATAAAAGAAAATTGTTTTGTGTTTTTAATTGGCATTGTGTTATGTGCTAATAATTTTACATTTAGTTGTGTTGTCTTCTGTTAATTAATTGTTACTTTTTTGGCACTTTTTTTATGGAGTGCTCCATAAACCCTTCATACTTTTAAATTTTAGCAGATTTGAATGAACACTCATGCAATACTGTTATTCTTGGTCATGTTATTTTAAACTACTCATTTAAAAGTAGTTTTATATGTTTATACAGTTTAATCATTCTGAAACCTACACTTTTCTAAAACTTGAGAACTGCTTTTTTGTGGAATCTCATGTCATTTATTTGGTTATGTGTCCTTGGATCTGAGAAGATAGGCCATGAATGTTCATTCATCAGTCCTGTGTGATGTTGCTTTCTTCTTGTCCTCTTCTCATGAAACATTGTGTTCTTCTGTGCTGTAGATATAACATTTGATCATTCTATAAGGTGATTTGGGCTGGGCATGATGGCTCATGCCTATAATCCCAGCACTTTGGGAGACAGAGGTGAGAGGATTGCTTGAGCCTGCCAAGATTCAAGACCAACCTGGGTAACTTAGCGAGACCTCATCTCCACAATAAATCAAAAAAATTAGCCAGGTGTGGTGGTGCATGTCAGTAGTTCTAGCTACTTGGAAGACTCAGGTGGAAGGATCACCTGAGTCTAGCAGGTAGAGGCTGTGGTGGCTGTGAGCATGCCACTGCATTCCAACCTGGGCGACAGAGTGAGACTAAAAAAAAAAAAAGATAGTGATTTGTTTTCTGCTTTCCTTAAAATGACTCTTGATTATAGTATGTCACAATTAGGGATAGAGAGAACTTTCTAAGTTCTTTCTTTTTTTTTTAACTTTTTTTTTTTTTTTTTTTT
>NW_007251632.1:162054-180166 GCF_000164805.1 Carlito syrichta
CGCTGCCCAGGCGGGTCTCGAACCCACGGGCTCAGGCAATCCACTCACCTTAGCCTCCCAAAGGCACAGGATTACAGGCTGAGCCATCGAGCTCGGCTTTTTTTTAACATTTTTTATTTTAAAATTGTGGGGTACAGTTAAGGGTTAGGTATACAAATAAGCATTGTGCAGGTACCCTTGATGGGTGTGCCCCCCCCCAGACAGATATTGACTATCGATAATCCCACCTCCCTTCCCCTCCCTGGCCCCCATAGTTAATTCTTATGTAAGAAACCTTTTCGTGGTTCTGCTTTTTGTCCTCTTTACATGAAGTATTAGAAAGGTTGGATTTAGCTGGGCTCGGTGGCTCAGCTTGTAATCCTGTGCCTTTGGGAGGCTGAGGTGAGTGAATTGCATGAGCCCACGGGTTCGAGACCCTCCTGGGCAACTTGGCGAGACCTTATCTCTACAATAAATAAAAAATCAGCCGGGCATGGTAGCGCGCGCCTGTAGTTCCAGCTACTTGGAAGGCTGAGGTGGAAGGATCGCCGGAGCCCAGCAGGTCGAGGCTGCGGTGGCCGGGAGTGGCCACTGCACTTCAGTCTGAGCGACAGAGTGAGACTCCAACTCAAAAGAATAAATAAATAAATAAATAAAAGCTGAATTTAGTTTCACTGTTTTTTGTTAATCACTGTTTCATGGCCTATTTTCTAGTAGCATGTCTGCTTGAGGAATAGTGCTGTGCTGCCTTGCTGTTTTTTTTCCTCTCTCACAAATGCTAAAATTTAAAAAATTGCAAGAACCTTGCACATTAAAGGTCCTGACTTTCTTTCTTTTTAAAAACAGCTTTAGTGATACCTAGTTTACATACCATAAATTCTACTCATTTTGAGTACATGAATGAGTGATTTAAGTAAATTAACAGAACTGTGCAATTATTGTCACAAGATACTCTGAGAACACTTCCATCACCCCTGTATGATCTCTCTTGCTCATTTATAGTCATTCCCCATTTCCAGACATTCTGTTTGTTTCTAGGTGGCTGAAGGTCCCAAGTATTAATAGATTCAATGCTTTAAAAATAGAAATTACTAATGAGTCTCACACATAAAGTATTCCTGGAATTAGACTGTTATATAAAGAATCATGACAATGTTTAGGAAAGCTAGGTTATAGACTTTAAACTTTGTCTTACTCATTATTAATTTAGGTCAGAAACTATGTTTATTTTGGGGTCATCTGCTTATTTGAATATTTTGAAATCTATGAGTTTTATGTAGTACATTTATGTACAGGCATCAAATTCATGGCTATTGAATGCCAGGCACTGGACTTTGCTGTTGTCATTCCTGTACTTCTGTGACCATAATATAGATAATATAGTCACTGGCAGTGTTGTGAGAGGACTGTGAACAGTATATTGTGGTTACAGGTAGATTGTCTTCAAGAAAAAGCTGCACAAAGGTTGTGTGGCAGTTTGATATGGAAGACAAAGGTTGGGAGATATGCTGAGTAACAATCAGGAATTTCTTACACAATCTGGTACCTTGTAAGTTGTCATAAAATGTAAGTGCCATCAAATTTTGTGAATCACAGGGAATCATCCCTTGTATGTTTTTCACCTTTCTGAAGAATTCATACCATTGTGTTCTCTTTTGATCAAGTGACATAATTCTACAGTGCCATCAAAACTCTACTTGTTTTGATGTTTGTGTAGCTTATAACTATTATTTAGATGATTTTATTTTCACCTGCTGAAGTAGGTAATACAAAATTTACTTGAACAGTTTACCTTGTTGTTTCCAAATTTTCTCTACTGGAAACACTGGGGAAGAGTCTTACTGGAAATTTTTACATTGTTAAAATTATGATTGTATCAGTTTAAAAAAAATTACTATGATTCTTTTATGTCTGAATCCGAATTCTTACTCAGAACTAATAATTTTTGTGTCATCGTTTAATTAGAATAGTCAGCACTTTGAGACCTTTACAATTCTGGCTAGATTTGGCCATCACATTTATTTATTTATTTATTTTGAGTCAGAGTCTCACTCTGTCACCCAGACTGGAGTGCAGTGGCTACTCCTGGCCACTGCAGCCTCGATCTGCTGGGCTCCAGCAATCCTTACGCCTCAGTCTTTCAAGTAGCTGGAACTACAGGCGCGTGCTACCACATCCGGCTAATTTTTTAATTTATTGTAGAGATGAGATCTCACCAAGTTGCCCAGGCAGGTCTCGAACCCGTGAGCTCAGGCAATCCACTAACCTCAGCCTTCCAAAACACTGGGATTACAGGCTGAGCCACCTAGCCCGGCTTGGCTATCACATTTAATAGCACTTTCTAAGGTAATGTGGAAAATGACACCTTTTTTTTTTTTTTTTTTTTTTTTTGAGTTGGAGTCTCACTCGGTCGCCTGCTGGGCTCTGGCGATCCTTCTGCCTCAGCCTTCCAAGTAGCTGGAATTACAGGCATGTGCTACCACGCCCGGCTGATTTTTTGATTTATTGTAGAGATGAGGTCTCGCTGCCCAGGTGGGTCTCGAACCCGCGGGCTCAGGCAATCCACTCACCTCAGCCTCCCAAAGGCGCGGGGTTATAGGCTGAGCCACTGAACCCAGCTTGGAAAATGACAACTTATTGTTATAATGCATGTTTGATTACAGTGATGCATAGGATGATGAATTTTGATCAATGATGGATTGCATATGTGATTCCATAAGATTATATTTTAATATTTTACTGTAAATTTTTTATGTTTAGATACACATGTAATTGTGTTATCTACAATATTCAATGCAGTAACATGTTGTACAGTATTGTAACCTAGGAGAAATATTTATGCCTTGCAGCCTAAGAATGGTTGTAGGTTATACTCTAGATTTATGTTAGTACACTGATGTTTGCACCACGAGGAAATCACCTAATGCATTTCTCCTAATGTATCCCCATCAAAGCAATGCATGACTTTACTAAGTAAGTTTTCCATGTGAGTCTGTATATGTGTTCAGTAGTTGTGTGTCCCCTTTTGACACAGGAAGTCTTAAGTGGGCTCATGACACGTTTAGTCCTTGGTGAGGAAGGATTAACTAGAATCATGGAGGGGCTTTAGGGAGAAGAAGGAACACTGCCATTAAAAACATTAAGGTGTTTCAGTCAGGGAATAAAAAGTTTGAATGAAGGAGCAACTTAAATGTCACAGAGATGGCTTAGTATTAATTTTAGAATAGAGAGTGAAGCACCATGTTAAATAAGGATGGAAATTAAAATATTACTTTTTTAGAAAATGAAGCTTATTTTGTGAAACATTTAAGAACTGATAGGTAAAATAAAATTCAGTGAGTCTCATCAGTCCTAGATGTGACAAATGTGGGAGTTAGAATAGGGAAGTTTGGTAGTCACATGGTGGGTATTGGAGTATGAGAGGAAGGATGTTTGAACATGTTTATTGTACTGATTTTTTTTTTACAGAATTATAGATTGCAGTGCAGCTATAACATGCTTTCCTCTGCAGGCTCTATCTACTGTTTGAAGCTTCTGTCCAGCTTGCATTATTTCTAGGAGAACCTGCATCATACCTTTATCTGTAGCCTTCCCCTAGGTCTTAACAAACACGAAATTTTAACAGTGGACGTTGGATTTGGTGGAACAGCAATCATGGTAAGCAGAACTTTAATTAAGGCAGTGGGTTGAGGGGCTGCTGCAAGGGCCCAGAAGAATAATTTGCCAGCATGTGGCAATGATTTTATGTTCTCAATGTGAGAAATAAGGATACATCGTTGGAGATGGATTTTCATTGGATTGAGTAACAACTGAATGGTTTCTCAGTAAAAAATTTAGGAAACAATCTTGTAAACTGTTTTATGATGTGATAAGATATAGGGGTTTATTATTGCAGATGGGAGACTCTTGGGTCAGATTATAGTAGACATAAATATCAATTTAGAGGTTTGGACTTGCTTAGTACAGAAGAAAGCAGTCTGGGGAGAGAGACCACCCTAAACAGAGACCTCTGTGATCTTAAAATTTTGTTTAGTTAAGGGAGTAAGCAGTTTAGAGCATGTGTTCTCAAAGAGAAGGATGCTCATCCCTAAGGGGATGGAAATTGGTTCTTGAGATAATGGGAAAAAACAACAACAACAACTTAATGCGGCCTTTCTCCAAAGGGCCACATGACATTAATAGAGATGCAGTATGTCTACAAATTAACATTTCAGAAGAATGAGCAATTAGAATAAAATTCTAAAATGGTGCTTAGGGAAACAAATGAAAGAAAAAGAGAAACAATGATCCAGAGTTGTGAATAATTGGGTGTGGGTATGATGGAACTGACAGGCCTTTGAAGAACTATGAAGTGTAGTGTTTTGTGCTTACGTTGGGTTGGTGGGAGTTCCAGAGTTTTTAATGGAGGTAGGTATTTGTCCAGGAGAATAGAAATAGTTGTAAAGGGTCAAGAAGATTTGGAAGTGGATTAGGAAGTGGGGTTTTGGATTAACATTGGGAAAGAAAAAGGATTAAAGTGACAACTTTAAAAGGGAACTGGCTTAGGGATCTCCCTGTAAGAAGAAATATAATTATTTATGGTGATAGGTAAACTACCCAGGGTTTTGAGAAGTAGAGGGTTTATTTAGAGGAGTATAGTGTTCTTAATCAAAATTTGTTCAGTATATTGAGTTAAGTGTGAGGGAATGTATTAGCTGAAAAAGGTAGGAGAGGAGATTAGTTAAGAAAACCAGGTCTGGATTGGTATAGGAGTAGGAGAAGAAATTGGAGAAGATTAGAAAACCAGGGTATAGGTGAGCTGAACATTGACTCTCATCTTAACTGTTTCCAGACTGTGGGCAAGAGTAGCAAGATGTTGCAGCACATTGACTATAGAATGAGATGTATTCTGCAAGATGGTCGAATCTTCATTGGCACCTTTAAGGCTTTTGACAAGCATATGAATTTGATCCTCTGTGACTGTGATGAGTTCAGGAAGATCAAGTAAGGGTGGTTTGGGTAATGGGGGTGGAAGCAGAAGCAATGAGAAGGAAAGGTCAGAGGATTATAGGGGATTATAGAGGATAATTGAAGTAGGTAGGGAAAGTATGGCAAGGTCAATTTATTGTATAATCTCATGGCCTGATACTTAAATTAGGCCAGATTCTTTCCATTCAAAGTATTTTACATTAGCAAAAACAATCATGGATTTACTGGTAATAAAAACTTGCAATATGATCAAAATATCAAGTTATATTTGTTTGAAAAATTAAGAAACAATTGACTGGTTTGCTTCTGCAACAGTCTTTTGTACTGAAATTTTTATTGAAATACAAAGTAACAATTATCCTTCCTGATTGCAAAGCTAGGGTATGGTTATCATGTGGTATCCCCTCTTTGTCTATTGCTGTTCCCATTCTTTATTTCAGTTCTGTGTCATATGTCATTAAGATTTTATTATTTGGCCGGGCACAGTGGCTCACACCTAATCCCAGCACTTTCGTAGGCCTAGGTGAGAGGATTGCCTGAGCCCACGGGTTCAAGACCAACCTGGGCAACTGGGCGAGACCTCATCTCCACAATAAATTAAAAAAAATAACCAGATGTGGTGGTGCATGCCTGTAGTTCCAGCTACTTGGAAAGCTGAGACAAAAGGATCGCCTGAGCCCAGCAGGTTGATACTGGGGTGGAAGTGAGCATGCCACTGCCCTCCAGCCTGGGTGACAGAGTGAGACTCCAACTCCAAAAAAATAATATTATTATTTAAACAATTTTCAAAAAATTTCAGCATAACATGAAAACTGAGATTTCAATTTTGCTTGTCCTAAAAGGTTTAAACATGCCATTTTTCAAAAAAGCAGTTTTGCTCTAGTGTGATATCAAGGGAACTTGCTAGAAAATAATGAAGTTTGGTAGAAAAAGCTTTGCCATTTACTCCTGTATATATACTGAATGTACAGGGTTTTTCTTTCTTTCGTTTTTTTGTTGACAACTCAGTAACTTTAAATGATATCAGTTATTATCTTAATTGATACTTGATAGTATTCTAAAATATTTTGATGAGTGAGTGATCTAGAGATTTATCTCACTAAAATTTACTTCTGATTTGTAGGCCAAAGAATGCGAAGCAGCCAGAGCGTGAAGAAAAGCGGGTTTTGGGTTTGGTGTTGCTGCGTGGAGAAAACTTGGTATCCATGACTGTAGAAGGGCCACCTCCAAAAGACGTAAGGAAGATATTTGAGCAGGGCAGAACTTTAATGTGCAAGGATATCATATTATTTGAGGTGTCTGAAATTAGGGCACAACACAAAGCATAGATAGTAAACATTTATCAAGTAAAATGCACCTAGCATTTAATGTCAGTTCTTGGTTGCCTATACCTTTAGAATTTTGGGATGAATTATTCTATGTGCCGGGCATTAGGTAAAGGTAGGCGTTAATAATTTAATTTTGCTTGGCATGTTTATAAAAGTATATGTCTCCACAGTTTGACAGATGCACACATTTTATACCCAGTGTGCCTCTCTGGTACGCTTATTTATTCGTTTAATACAGAGATAATATGAGATAGATGGCATAGAAAAATGGTGAAGAGTGTTCTTTGGTGAATAACGCCTCTGAGAACATAGGTGAGTTATTTGGTTTTAAGCTATGAATTTTCTTTTTTCAGACTGGCATTGCTCGGGTACCTCTTGCTGGAGCAGCAGGAGGCCCTGGGGTTGGTAGGGCAGCTGGGAGAGGAGTACCAGCTGGTGTACCAATTCCCCAGGCACCTGCTGGATTAGCAGGCCCTGTCCGAGGAGTTGGGGGACCATCACAGCAGGTGAGGAACCAGAAGAGATATTTAAATATCTAAATGTACATGTCATACTATGTAAATGGCATATAGTCTAGAAGGAACTGATGGACAAATATAAGGAAGAAGGGAATAAAATAGCTCCCTAAAAAGTCTTGCATGATTGTGGTTATCTGATAAAAGTAACTTACCACTATTTCTTGGTGGGTAAAGACAATTTGTATGGATATTCCAGAGTTGGGAAAAGGCAAAAGGACTTAGTTATTAGTGTGCCAAGATAGTTTATAAATATGGAAATAATGAGAGTTGTAAAATTGCATTTGTTATTTTTTTAATACGTCGTATTTCTTATTTATTTCCTGTGTTTAAATAATGTGAAGATAAGCCTCACTTTTACTGTTCTGGCCATGCCTTCTCAGGTAATGACTCCACAGGGAAGAGGTACTGTAGCAGCTGCTGCTGTTGCTGCTACTGCCAGCATTGCTGGAGCACCAACACAGTACCCACCAGGACGGGGGACTCCACCCCCACCTGTAGGCAGAGCAACCCCACCTCCAGGTAAGGGGTTGGTGAACAAGAAGAATAATTTTTTAGTCTGGTGAGAGATTATATCATCTTGAGAAAGTAATGATTAAACATAACTCTGGATAAGAAGATAACCTATATATAGCTTAATTGTCTAAATAGCAATTTGGGGGATTTGCTTCCCTCTTCCAGATACTGGTTTTTAATGAAAGACTATGGACTCTTTTGACTTGGGGATGATGTACAGGAGTAAGGTCAAACAAATTATTGGACCCTCTCATTGTTGTCTGGGTCCATTTCTTTAATGATTATTTGGGCTAAATTTTGACAACTTTCCTTAGATGATTTATAACGACTTTATTTCTGTGATTTTTGTAGGTATTATGGCTCCTCCACCTGGTATGAGACCACCCATGGGCCCACCAATTGGGCTACCTCCTGCTCGAGGGACACCAATAGGCATGCCTCCTCCAGGAATGAGGCCACCTCCACCAGGAATTAGAGGTGAGTGGGAGCATAGGAGCTCAGTGGTTAATCCAGACCCCTAAACATTTATATTCTATTTTCCTAACTGTTTCTGTTTCCTTTCCAGGTCCACCTCCCCCAGGAATGCGTCCACCAAGACCCTAGGATACTGTTGATCCATCTCAGTCACTTTTTTCCCTGCAATGTGTCTTGTGAAATTGTGTAGTGTTTGTGAGCTTTTTGTCCCTGTTTTCTGCATTAATAATAGCTAAAAATAAATGCATAGAGCAATTAAACTGTGAGGTACTGTTGTACATTTTTTTTGCCTATTGATTTTGTTGAAGTCAGTGTGAAAATTGGGATTTTTGGGGTCTTGAAGTTACTATGGGTGAGGTGAATCCTATTAAGCACTTCATTCAGATTATTTTATCTTTAACTCTTAGGCTAAAATGGTTGTGATGGTTGGTTATGCTTCATAACTTTCACTTTGTGCATTGAATAATGTTGGTTAATAACCTTTACAAATATGAAAGCTTGTGAGCAGGGGTTTAAGTAATTGTAATGCCTCACACATGGCCTCCTGATTTTTACTTTACTATGCCACATTAGTGGAAGGGAAGTAGGAATAGATGAAAAGCCTTGTAAGGCCACCTATATATACTAAAGGAAATTGTGATACTCATTCAACCATAGCATTTGGAATTGGAGAGTTAATCCATTCTTGGGAAGTTTACCTCAGTTGATCAACTTTTACAGTGCTGTGTGATCAGAGTAAAGGATCTGATACTGGAATAATCATTCTCTACTGATGAGTAAGTATTCATTTATAAGTTAATAAAATGAGTGCCAGGGTCTGGATCCCGGGAGGTCAGAGGTTGTATGTTTGAGATAATAAATTGTATTACTTAATACAGATAAAACATAATTGGCACACTAAAGTACAAATTATTATTATTATGCCCAACTGTACCACTTAGTGATGTGCTGGAAGTGGTGAGGAATAAAAAGATCACTTTGAGCTACATCGCTAAGGAATGCCTAAGTATCTAGGTTCAGTCCGAGTTGGTTATGGAACAAAGTCATTTTTAGAAGGGAAGATAAATGAGATTTTTAGGTTTTGCTGCTAAAATTTCAACTATGAAGTGAGTGAATTTTCCATATTTATTGTAGGAGTTAGTCAAGTACTACTGTTAGAGATTGGTGTTAATGATACTGGTAGATTGATTGGTATTATTTTCCATTTTAAATTTACGAGCAGTAGTTGTATTTGTCATCTTGTTCCATCTTTTAAATCACGTCCTTGATAGTGGTAGCTGCCTAAAAAAAAAAAGCAACTGTCAAAGTGACTACAGTTGCTGTCACCAACTTTATATGGCTTCTGCTAGAGTAGTTTATAGGATTGATGGCACTCACCTGGGAGTGAGGAGTATAAAGGAGCCAAACACTAATTGGCTTAGGAGATTTATGTAATAGAGCTGTGACATCATTTTTTTCTGAGTTTATAAGTGGTAAAAAAAACTTCTTGATTTACCAAAGTTCCTACTAAGGTACTTTATCTGGGTCTCTGGAGGCAAAGTAATTCAGTTCAGATAAATTAACTAACAAGACAGTCTGTTTTAATCTAAAAGATGACCTGTGTTTTCTGCCCTGTCTAATCTGTGAATTTCTAATTGTGACAGTTTGTGTTTTTTTTGGCTGTTCGAGGGGAAATATTTCTCCTTCCGTAGATCTGCTGGTGTGGATGGCCCTTAGATATTGGCATGAGTGATTATGCAGCATATTTGAAAACAAACTGTTTTTAATACAGCTAAAGATGGCCTGTTTTGCAAATTAAAGGTAAGTTATAAGAACTCTAGGTTCTGCAAGATGCTTGCTTCAAATTGCTATTTTGTTTATTGATGATCCTGTTTTATTTTGCCTAGAGGTACCTGGACTTTTTGAGAGCCCTGAGTATTTGTAGAATATATAATATTGTAGAAGAAAACTTGGGAAATAGATTTAAATAGAACTGAGAGGGGCATAAGGTTGGTGTTTGATTTTTTTGTTATAGAGTGCTAGATCCAAGCTTCAACATTCCACTAGGGATTAATATCAACGTGCTTACTAGTCTTCAAACATTCTTGGTAGTAAATGCTTGGTGTTGAATGGAAATCACCCATATTATGTTATTCGAATGAATACATGTCTCATCTAAAACATTATTGGGCAACAACTTTCTAATTTCCTGATATACATATTTTATAAATCTAACTCCATTAATGCATATTACATTTGATACATGCTTTTATTGTGGTTTATAGAACAGTTCCAAATAGAATTTTTGGATTTAGTACTTAAAATAGGTTATGAAGTATTGGGAGATAGTCTGGATTTATATTATAGTTATACTGGATTTGGTATTGAAAGGATTTTGAAAGTTAATTAAGGGAGTTCCTTGATTTTGTGAACTCAGTTCTTATTTGATGTCAAATTGTAGAATTCGTGTGACTAATATACTGGTGTTTTGCTTCTTACATGTTCTTATAATAGAATATTATATGTAGAAACTGATTTATATAGGTAATTATGTGATAATAGTGCTACCTGTCTACAGTTTTCATAGTTTTATTTTAAAGATTAGCAAAAATATACTTTCCCTTGTACATTCACCTCAGATACAATCTTCACAGATTTCAGCAAGTAGTCATAGTCTTAATGGGCTGAAATTTTCTAATGCATGCTAGTTGATAATGCATTGCTAGATTCTGTTTTACTCATTTGTATTCCAATTCCCTTGAACATAATAATGTTCAATATGTTTTATGAAATAAAGCAAGGTATATTTGTAGGATTTTTGTAAGTCATCTTACAAATGACATCTGAACCTGAAATAGGATATTTCTGTTGCAATTTTTTCAGTTCCATGTGATACCACTTAGCTAATGACTCTGAAAGGAACATTTTGGTCACTGCATTTTTTGATGTGTCGTCAGTGTGGATTCTACTCAGTAGTGTTGGAATGAAGCTGAAAATCATATTAGCTGCTTTTAGGACAGAAACAAACCGCTCAGGTAAAATAACCTTGCAAAGGAAAGTAAGAATATATTGCAGAGGCCTTGGCTAGGTTTGTGATGATACAGGACCTTGTCTGAACATAATGATTTCAAAATTTGAGCTTAATATGACACTGAAATCCAGTCAATGTGCCTCACTAGACTTTCAGATTTCAAGATTTTCTGCTGAAAATCTTGACTTAACATGAGAAAACTTTGAATATTTATAAATGGCAGGTGTAGTATTAACACTTTGCTAGTTGCTCAGATACCTGTTTTTATTTTCACAGATAATGCTGAGCTTTTTTTCCCCTTTTTTTCTGCACTTTGTATGTTATTGAAAGCTAAAAGGAAACTTATCCTTGGATCGCAGAAGGCCACAGATGCTTGGTGAAATGGAAAAAAGGATATGTAAAAAAGTGCCAGAGTTCTAGGGTTCTAAATGATGTCCAGGAAGGAGGAGGAATAATGTTTATGGAGCATATGTTACAGAACACAGTGAGTATGGTATGTGCCTTCATGTGAATGTCATTGCTATTTTAGGACAGTTCATTTTAGGACAGTATGTGTTTTTCTTCTGTTGTCAGCAGTTGACCACCTGTATAGGGTCCTTCACACAGCAGATGATTAAGAAATACCAAGTCAGCAAATGTGCCAGCATTACTAATTTTTTCTTTAAAGAGACAATATCTCACTTTGTTACCAAGGCTGGAGTGCAGTGGCATAGTAATAGTTCACTGTAGCCTCAAACTTCTGGACTCAAGTGACTGAGTAACTGAGACTACAACTATGTGCCATCACACCTGTTTTATTAAAAATATATATATGTAGATGTAGTGTTTTGCTGTGTTTTCAAGGCTCATTTTGAATTCTTGTCCTCCAGCATTCTTCTCACTTTCGCCTCTCAAAGTGCTGGGATTTCAGACATGAGCCACTGTGCCCAACACTAATTTTTGTTGTTGTTGTTGTTAGAAAGCAGGCTTTTAGATATCTCACAGTTTCTTTATTTGTGTTTTTCCTTCATATTTTCCCCCTAGTTCTTTGCCAATTGAATGATGTTGGTGTTTTATAAGCATTGTCACATAAAGCTGATCATTCTTTCTGGCTAGGGACTGTCCCATGGGTAGAGATGTACTATTTTCAGTTATTAATCCTTTTATATAATTGTACGAGTTGTGGGGAAAAATATTAGGAAAGTTCTTGGCTGGTTATATGATGAGCTGTGTTTGAACATGATGACATGTAAAACTCAGGGTAATTGCTCTGAAGTCCAGCCTGAGTATCAGTATAAAGGTTCAGGACACATATTCTGAGCATGAGTTTTTAGACTGTAAATGTTACAAGGTTTTTCCCATCAATACTGTGCAGGCTAAGGAGAATGGAACTCTAGGGTTTTTTTTTCCCCAGTGAAATAGAGGGAAATTGTTTCTAGATTCATTAATACAGTTTCCTTTTGTAGAGTATCTTGTATGTTCATAGCTTTGTTACATCTTACCTTTGTTGTTTCCTCTGCATTTCAAGTGATAGCTTTAAGAGAGTCGTTTTTTTAAGCCAGTCAAATTTAGCAGTGGAGGGTTGTATACCAACTTTTGTGACACTAATGTTAATAATAAGTTCTGATAACCAACTACCATCGAAGCAGCTGCTTTTTTTTAAACCCCATTACTAGCATAACCTAGTTCCAATCTTGTATGAAGTTTTCACGAGTATGTTTGTGATCACTGTGCGGCAGCTTCCCCATTTGCCACATAAATGAGAAATCACTAGTTTGTTGGCAAGCCATTGCTTTGGTTTAAGGTATGACTTTATTTAATTTACATTTTAGCAGAACGCTAAAGTTACATTCACAGGCTTTAATTCTCTGAAGTAACCACGTTCTGTATTTTGGCAAGATATATGGAAAATTAGAAGCTTTGTCTCTTAGTGATTTAGTTAAAGGGATGAAATTCGCATTTTGAAGTTTTTGATACTCAGCACCAGAGAGATGATATATTTTGAGAAATGCCATACATTTCTTGAATTTCTCCTGTAATCTCACATTATTCTACACTCTGTTTTTGCTGGTATGAATAATAGGTCATTTGTTGTCTGTGATTGACATTCAATGATTAGGTGTTTGTGATTTGCTTATAGTAGCTTTAATAAGGGAGCAGTAGTGAATAAGGTAATTTAGAAAAGATTGTATAAAAAATAGACCATGGACATGGAATATAGCAAGATCTTTTTCTCCAGTAGTTATCTTAATTAGTTGAAAGTGTATGTGTGTTATCTGTATGCTACATATGTACATATTAATGAAGCAGGTGCTGTTACTGGGTGACCACGTGACAAGTGACTGGCTTATAGTGAAACACTATTGGGGTTCAGAGAAATTAACATTCTTTTTTTTTTTTGAGTTGGAGTCTCACTCTGTCGCCCAGACTGGAGTGCAGTGGCCGCTCCCGGCCACCGCAGCCTCGACCTGCTGGGCTCCGGCGATCCTTCCGCCTCAGCCTTCCAAGTAGCTGGAATTACAGGCATGCGCTACCACGCTCAGCTGATTTTTTTATTTATTGTAGAGATGAGGTCTCGCTGCCCAGGCGGGTCTCGAACCCGCGGGCTCAGGCAATCCACTCACCTCAGCCTCCCAAAGGCGCAGGATTACAGGCTGAGCCACCGAGCCCGGCTTGAAATTAACATTCTAAAAGTGAGGTAGAAAGGTTCTTTTATAGTTGTTGTCTTTTTGGAGTCCCTGTAGAAACCTTGGTATATTTATAACCCCTTAGATTTGTTTAGTTTACCCTAGTGTTTTAGGCAGTTACAGATATGCTGCATGAATTGAGAGAAGTGACCTACCCACCTTCTACTAACTGAATTAGATTAGAAGTGAGCAGTTAATGAGAAAGGGAGGAATGAATGAGTGTGGAGTCTGTTGAGGTGTACTGTTGACGTTGGGTCTTTCCCAGAGAATGGTGTGAAAGTTGCTTGCTCAGTCCTGTCCAGGTGACCCCATTTGTAGGTGATACTTCAAGATGGCTTAAAGGAAATCCCCATGTAAATAAAAATCTCTGGAAGAATTGACTTTGTGATTTTTGTTTTTTGATTTTCTTTTTTATTATTGGCAAAGTGATAGGAGTAGTATTGACTTGAGGGTGAGACTTAATTTCTTGAATTGGATAACAGCTTCCAATCGTGTAAGGGGAATCTGAGGTCCAGCCATGCTAATTTACGAGAGAAGTAATTTGGTGACAGCAGTGGAAGGAATGATTTAGCAATAAATGTTTGAATGCATTAATGAATGGAAGGAGGAAATGAAGGAAAGAAACCAAGTTTAAAGTGGTTGAAGCATGTCCTTGAGTTGTTTGAAAGGAGGCATATATATTGAGAGTAATATCAGGATTGTTTCATTCGTTGGCAACAGGAAAACTTGTAGCATTCGAATTTTAAAGCAGTGAGAGGTAGGTTATAACTCAGAATTTTCATTCATGTGCCAATTTCTGTTTTCCATTAGAGCATCATTTTTTGAGATGACTGTGTATAGATAGTATAATGTCTTTTGTCAAAATTGTGAATGTCTGTTCTTGTGAAATTATTCAAATGAGTACAGGGCTGTATATTTCTAGGCAGCTTTGCTTAGTTGGTGGTTCTTAAATTTTGGTGTGCATCAGAATTATGTTGAGGGCTTGTTAAGACAGTTTTACTGGGTCCTAACCTTGTAGTCTCTGGTAGGTATAGGTGTGAAAAGTTGATATTTAGCAAGGTACCAGATGTTGCTGTTCTAAAAACCACACTTAGTAACAACTATGTTGTTATATTCAGGATGATGAAACACTGATTTACTGTGAATGCTGTTATATGACTGTTAATTTATATGAATATGGAGAATGTAATGAAATGTCATGTTGGAGTATCTTTATAAATGTGAGAGTGGTGAGGATATTTTGAGAGAAAATGGTCTTCATAATAATCAAAATCAATGTAAAAGACTTTATTAATTTACTTTTGCAAGTGTATAATAAATGAGTGTTAATAGCCATTGTGTCCAAATGCATTCCTATAATTTACTTTGGAAAATGAACTCATATATCATTTACAAGAAAATGTTGCCAATATACATTTAAATTACATACCTCAGTTGAGAACCTTATATTTGATAATTTTCCTAACAATATATCAACTATACTATTTCTAAATTCAGATTCCACTAAATTAGACAAGGTTCAGCCAATTCTAAATTCTTTCCAACTAAGTTCACTTTGGATAAAGAAGACAAATAAGAATTCCCAAAAACAAATAACATAATAGGTGTAGATTTGATTTCAGCAACTGTTTTGATTTTCTAGATAAGGTAATGGGGGCCTAATACTTATTATCTTGGAGGAAAGGTAATTCAGTTTGTGCTTAATAACTCTCGTGAGTTTACTTGCATTACTTTGCAAATAGGCATATGTTTATTTGTTTTGTATCTTTTTAGGGATCTACTTCTGGATGATTTTAAGTAGGCTATAAACTGGCAATATCAATGAATTTCTGTATGTTGGGTTTGGAAATAACTGTTTTCTTGAGAAATTTCAACATACACATTAGAGTTTGGCTATAAATGTTCCATTGGCTGTATTTGGATTTTGAAGCTTAGTACTGCTTTCTAGTTGTAGTTTTCATAGTAGTATAATAGACTGTCCTCTTTTACTTAAAGATTTTGTAAAATTAACCACTTTAGTTGGGATTCCCCTGATAATGGAAGTGCTGAAGAATATGAATATATTCAGATCAAGTCAAAGTCATTCTCCATGATACAGCAACTGAACAAGAAACTCAATATCTAAAAACGAAACTTCTTTTTTTTTTGGCTTGAAAAGAAATCACAATTTAAAAAATTATGGCTTAATATTTTTGTGATAATAATTTATTTCACTTATTACAGGTTAGCAGTAAATTTGCGACATTATACTTTTTGTTTTAATTATCTGTTTTATAATGTGTAAGCTTCTCTAGTGTGCTTGTCTGAACACAGTGGCATCAAACGTAAGATGACTGGGTATTGTGTCTGTTAAGTGAATTGTGGCCTTGAGTGTTGTCAAGGTAACAGGTAACAAGAACAACTAAAATTAACCCCTGAGAAATTGTTAAAGTCACAATGATGATACTTCCATAAAAGTCATCACCTAATGAATACTGCTTTTTATTTGTCTAAGATGATTACATGGGATAATTGTGAAATGTGGTTCCAAGACTAACTTTTTTGGTTCCATAGGATAACTTTTCTGATATTTTTCCTTTATGGAGAGAAAGAAACTTTAATGGTTTATCAGATACCTTATTAACCTTTTTACTGCTCTCTCTCCAAGTTGTAGCGTAATTGCCATCTAGCATGTGCTTGATGGATAGTCAATTTTTGTTTCATTGGTATATTATTATCAACCTTATTGGTGGAATCAATACATGAATGAAGAGAATGTACAAGAAATTTTACCTCCAATAGAATAGATGGTAAAGTTTAGCCTCCAGTTTCAACTTTGATTTTTATTTTCCCATTATTTGTTACGATTTGGGTTAAGAACAGGAGCATTTCCTTGTGCCACATTACTGGAGACAGTGAATTGGAGGAAATTGTCTTCTTTTAAACTAACATTGTAACTAACATTGTCTGTTTCACCAGTTAGAGAAGTACTTAGAAGATGTTGCCAAGTATCTGGCTATGAGTTTGTTGGAAAGATAAAAAGAGATCTCTTGAGGCTGTCTTTTATTGAATGCCTCCACATACTTCAGGGTAGCTCACTGGAGAATAAATCGTACAGGTTAAAAAAAGTACTTGTTAGCTGGGCTCGGTGGCTCAGCCTGTAATCCCGCGCCTTTGGGAGGCTGAGGTGAGTGGATTGCCTGAGCCTGCATGTTCAAGACCCGCCTGGGCAGCAAGACCTCATCTCTACAATAAATCAAAAAATCAGCTGGCCGTGGTAGCGTGCACCTGTAATTCCGGATACTCGGAAGGCTGAGGCGAAAGGATCTCCGGAGCCCAGCAGGTCTAGGCTGTGGTGGCCGGGAGCGGCCACTGCATTCCAGTCTGGGTGACTGAGTGAGACTCCGACTCAAAAAAAAGAAAGTACTTGTTTACTTGAAATTGTCCGTTGTGCAAATTTCTTATAAATCAATGGGATGGCTGGGCGCTGTAGCTCAATCTATAATCCCAGTACTTTGGGAGGCTGAAGTAAGGGAATTGTCTGGACCCAGGGGTTAGAGATCAGTCTGGGAAACTTGGTGAGACCTTGTCTCTACAATAAATCCCAAAAATTAGTTGGATGTGGTGGTGTCTGCCTATAGTTCCAGCTACTTGGAAGGCTGAGGCAGAAAGATCACTTAAGCCCAGCAGGTCAAGGCTATAGTGGCCGTGAGTGTGCCACACTGCACTCTAGCCTGGGTGACAGAGTGAAACTCCAACTCAATATATATAAATCAGTGGGATATTGTTACTGGAGAGGATAATCCAGGGTTTATTTCTTAATGGATAAGAGTAATTGAGCCCATAAAATAAATGAAAATGGATGTATCATTTTTGGGATTGGTTGCCAAACTATATATTTGTTGTTTATCCTGTTGATTCCTGTAATGTCCTTAAATATGATCTACAACTCAATGTAAAAGAAAAGGTTTGAAAAATTGTTCTGAAAATGGATAAAATCTGAACAGATAATTCAACAAGAAAGTAACCAGAAAGTAAATACATGAAATGACTAATTTATTTACATTTATAAAAATTTATGTCTCTTGAAGATCATTGTGATACCTTTGACTGTCTGACAAGATGTAAAATTGATGCTAACTAGGAGCCATTCTTGTTCATGGACTAGAACACAGCCTAAAAATGATGGACCAGCATGTTTCTTCTAGAAACTTTGTGGAAGGACATTGTTCACTCTATTAGATTACTTGATTTGGAGCTACTTTTCCAGCTGAGGGCTTTGTCATCTTAAAATGTATTCATAAGCTTTCAACCTGTCACCTTTTTTCTAGCCACAAATTTTTAATTAATTGATCTCACAGAGTAATTTTCAGGAAGACTTGACACAAACCTCTTCAGGTTTTTATCATAAATAATGCAGTTGGCATGTTTCAGGAATTTTAGAAATAAGCAATAATCAGAAGAGGACAAGTATTACATATATAGATAATATTAAGAACAGCTTTTGCCACAGTAGAGACTGAAAACCATCCACTTTTAGGCACTGAACGTTTGGATTAATACATTTTGTGAGCTGGGCTCGGTGGCTCAGCCTGTAATCTCACCTCGGGAGGCTGAGTGAATTGCCTGAACCCGCAGGTTCGAGACCCACCTGGGCAACTTGGCGAGACCTCATCT
>NW_007251632.1:180186-191440 GCF_000164805.1 Carlito syrichta
GCTACTTGGAAGGCTGAGGCGGAAGGATCGCTGAAGCCCAGCAGGTCGAGGTTGTAGTGGCCGGAAGCATGCCACTGCACTCCAGTCTGGGCGACAGTGAGACTCCAACTCAAGAAAAAAAAAAAAAAAAAAAAAATATATATATATATATAATTTTTTTGTGGCATCCCTTCACTCTCATGATCCTTAAAAAAAACTCCAGAAACTTGTATAGCAGGAAATGCTCATTGCAACACATGATTAGAGTAGATGTGCAAACCTTTCCTTGTAACCTGAGTGACTGACTACCTCTGTATTGATGGAATTGTGGTTTACAAATTATTCTGGAGCTCCTGGAGCACTCTTATTTCTGGACTGCTGTGGAAGTCTAAACCCCTGGCTAGAGAGCTCTTTAAGGGGGTCTCTGTCCAGGGCCTAACGATGGTACCACTGTCCACATCTTCTACTCTATTCATTTGCTTACTCCTACAAAATCAGGACAACTACTCTTATCTCTGGAGTCCTTCCCAAAATGCCGTCTGAGTCACTGCCTGGCAATTGCATAAAGAGTTATCTATTGAATTGATAATTGTTTCAAATGTTCAAAACTTGAAATATTTTGGCTACTCTGTACAAACTCAACTCAGGCAAGCCAACCCTGCAGTTTGAAATACGTGAATAGAAGAGGATGGATAACATTTCTTGCATACAGCTAGAGACTTCACTAGCTACAAACCTTGGAAAAAAAGAATATAGATTGATACTGCCCTTTTTGTTGCCTTTAAGATATTTATATTCCATTATGTGTTCTTTGGATTTGAAAAGAGAAAAGCGTGTGTGTGTGTGTGTGTGTGTGTGTGTATTGTTGTGGAAAATCCACTTGACTTTGAAAGATTTACCAGTTTAGAAAGTCTTGCTTATGTAACACATGTGTATGCAATAATCAGATCTATTATTATTATTATTTTACTAGCACTGTAAAACAGCTCCAAATTTTCAAATCATATTAACTTTTTTCCTGGAAATATTTAGCCTATAAATTTTCTTAAATACTTGGGAAATATGTGTTTTGAATGAATGGTATTGAAGTGGAACTGAAAGATACTCATTGAATGATGAATGTGTATCAATTGTCATTGTGCCTTTGGTGAACCAGAAAATGAAATTAGACATGCAATAGTTTTAATGTAATTACTTTTTGCTTAATCTTTGTTGAAATCATTAGTCAAACACAGATGCCAAATTTTGAACATGAAATATTAGGCTTTTGATGACTGCTGTGAGAAAATGACTGAGTTTCTTGGGAAGCATCTAGAAACATGTTTGGTAATTTTTAAAAAATTTTCTGTAACAGATTTTAGTATTATTCTCAGGCCATCTTTTAAACTTATGCAAAATTCTGTATTCATTTTTTTGAGTGCTTAAGGGTAGTAGGAAAGAAGACATGGGAAATGTTTTATATGTGAAAATAAAAGGCGTTCTTTATGTGCATTTGAGAATATAGTGTATGAAATTTCCAAATAAAATTATTTTGTGACATTTTCTTGA
Source organism: Carlito syrichta (assembly GCF_000164805.1). NCBI lineage: Eukaryota > Metazoa > Chordata > Mammalia > Primates > Tarsiidae > Carlito > Carlito syrichta. Next base: position 181,714 of record NW_007251632.1, read on the forward strand.
TATATAGACATTGCTATCAATGAGTGTACTAAAATATGTAGAAAATTTAAATATGCTATTATAGAGACAGAAATGTTAGAATACTTCTAAGTGATATATATTAAAAATACTATTATTTTGGCTTTTTTCCCCCTGTGGGAACTTATGTATACAGCAATTACATAAGACAGTTTATTCAGGCTGCTCTTTGTATGCAAGTCATGAATGTAGATGTTATTGTGTCGCTAGTCCTTATGTTATAATTGGTGGGGTGTAAGATTTCCTTTTCATGATGGAATTGCAGAAGCCAGCCTTTATGAATAGCATGTTAAGGATTGAATGAGATTTTTCACAGCTATGTGTAGATAGTAGACAAAAGGACTGTGTTGATTTTGTTGATTGCTGAGAGGGATTTCTAGACTCTAGATAGCATTGTTTACATTAGGGAAGCATAATATGTGGATTTAGGAGATAAGAGAGTAAGGGTTTTGAAGCGGTGTGTGCATATATTCAGAGATTTTTTTGTATAGTCTCTAGGCTTTACTCCTTGCTAACACACCAGAGGTCTTAAAAATATTTTGTAAATAACCAAATTTTAAACGGGTAAAACTTTTTTCTTTTTGCCCCTGGGACTGTTAAATTGTCCCTTAATATTAATGAATTTAATCACAGCTTAGCGTTAATTAATTGCTGGTTATATTGTTATAAATATTCTTAAACACAATGATATGATGTTAAATATTTTTAACATCTTATATTCTAGATGTATAAACATCATTTAAATACCTGTAAGATAGAACCAGTTTTGTTTGCAAAAAGCAGTGTTAGATCTAGGCTGTTTCTTGGATCTTTGGGTTCAGTTTTTATCTTGTTGTATGTGTAATGGTCAGTGTTCTTATAATGTATTTAGTATAAAACTATACATCTATGTATAGATATATGGTAGAATAATATGTCAGTGTTTTTCTGACAGATGCAACATGGTAGAAGTGTCATTGCAAGTGTGTACATATACAATTATAAAACAAAAATTGCCACATGTGGTCAGATAGCATAGGTTTAAAAGCTTTTGTATGTCAATGGAATTTGACTTACATTGATAGTGAATTGTTTTCTTAAACTTTCTATTTGTATAGTCAATTTATCAGTTTATATGTTATATACAATCTAAGTTCATTAGATCATGGGCTGATCACTAGAAAAGATTTTGTATTATGTGTATATAATAGACATAATTATTATTTTTTAAGTATAGGAGTATTATATCAGCATGTTTTATACACACATACACACACACACACACAGCATACATTTGTATTTCATATATAGATATAGTGAAATACTTTTTTCTTCCCCTTCACAGTCTAATCATCTATCTGTGTAAATAATTGAACAACTGAAGAGGTATTTTGTAAACGTGTATAAATTAGAATATATAAATTGTAATTACTTTAAAAATTTAGGCTTTGATTTACAGGGATTGCTGATGTGTATGTGTGTATACAGGTTTATATACACACATCTGTGTGTATATTCACATTTATTGAGTCTTGGGATAGAAATAGTAAGGTGCTAGAAAATATTGTATGACTGTTTGATATATGGTAGACAAATGTTATTTTTTGTTTTATAGCATCTGCATACAGATTGTTGATTGGCATATATTTTGTGACTAATGAACTACTAGACAATGGCATACACATTAGTTTGCTAAGTTGAATTGCTAGGCCATGTTTATTTGGGATTTATTTGGTGGATGCAGGGTATTTTACTTTGTTTTGACTATAGAAGAAAAATGTTCATGTGTAAGATATTTTTGCATATTCAGATTCTGTCATTTTTGGAAATAGATTTCTATTGAAAAATAATTAATAGTTTGCTTTGCCAAGAGAGTGAACATCATTATGCGTTTGGTAAACCTGATTTTGAGGGGTTTTCTTTTGGGATTTTCTAATAAGGTATTCTTTGTCTAAATGTAGAAGATACTGCCATTTGTACTTGTAAATATATACATTTATATAATTTTTTTCTTATTCTAATCTAATTGGTTGCTTGTATCTTCCTGTGTTTATTGGGTTTCTAGGTGGTGAGACAGCTGGAGAGCATCTGATCACTGTATGAATAACAGACAAGCATCTTGTATAAATCTGAATTTCCTTGGATGTAGAAACACTCATCATATGAGGGGGAGGCCCAAAAAACCCAGAATTAATAAAAAAAAATTGTGTATTTATTCTTACACGTTTAAACTTCAGTTACCTTGAAGTAGTCTCCATTTGATACAGTATACCTATTGAGATGCTTTTTCCACTGCTCAAAACAGTTTTTGAACTCATCAGTTTTGATCCCTTTTGTGCTTCTGTTGTTTTTTGTTTTAGCTTTTTTGAGGACTTTTTCATCCAGGGAAACAAACAAACAAAAGGTTGCTTGGACAGAGATTGGGTGAATAGAGAGGGTAGGATATGGAGGTCATGCCACTTTTGGTTAAAAGCTATTAAACACTCAGTGCCATGTAGGCCGATGCATAGTCAAGGTGGAAGATCCAGTCACCTGTTTGCCATAACTTGGCACGTTTCTTCCACAAATCGTGATAAAAACTTTGGTCAGCCATAGTTTTTATCCTGAAGTTTTAAGAAGGTTGAAGGTGACTGAAGTTTAATAATATAAAAATAAATATGCAATTTTTAATAAGTTAATTCCAGGTTATTTTGGGTTCCCCTGGTACATGTGCATACATGACATATTAATGTTAAACTATAGTGAAAAAGATCTTTGACTAATAGAGGCTTTAACTGCTGTGTTTTTTTATTTGATGTGTATGAGGAGGTTTATTTGGCAGTTTATTGGTTTGAGAAGGTTTATTAGTTGATTTGTATCCATGTACACTTTTCATCTACCTTTGTTAGTATCCAGATGTTTATATTTTGTGACTGTATTTTACTTAAAATATAGGCAGAAGCTTTTTATGTTTGTTGAAATTAGATGGTAGAGTAGACCAAACTTCTGTATTGCTGAGTGGGATTATTAGACTGTGTGTATATAGCCAAGTTATATCTTTAAAATATCTACTGTTTGTATGTAGAAATAGACATTGTTTGATATACACATTTTAAAAAATCTTAACTTTTTAATGAATATAGGTATTAACTTCTTTACCTTTTTGTTAGGAGGGGTGTGATAAAGGATGTTGGATATTTTGTCATATCTTTAATGTACAGTTGACCCTTGAATAATGTGGGTTTGAATTGATTGAGTACACTTATACATGATTTTTTCAATGAACATAGTTGATCTGTTCTATTGGTGGTTTTTGCATCTGCATCCAGACACAGATGGACAATACAATATTGGTGGAATCTGGAACCCATGTTAACAGAACACCTAGGTTTGGTTTCCTTGTCTTCTATGGGACTGACTGACAGACTTGAATTAGTACAGATTTTGGTCCTTGAACCAATTCCTTCATGGATACCAAGGGACAACTGTACAGTCTTCTTCCATTTTATATATATGTTTTTGTGTTTTATAGAGTGTGGATATGAATATATGGCAAACATCATTTTGTTAAACTCTGCTTAACTGGTTAAAATGATTAGCTTTTGCAAAATGATTTTAAGAGCTCTATATTAGTGGGTTGTACTCTATAATTCAACTTTGTAAATATATATACAGTTTGTTGACAAACAAATACAGTGGGTAGAAACAGTTTTCTTTGGATGGTAGATTTTTTCCTCTTTTTGTCTTCATTGTATTGCTTGTATTGTTAAAGACAAATTGTTCATTTTTGAAGTTACATGCTTGCTATTTGTATACTGTTATGATATAGAGGGGAAATGGAGTGTTTTTTGTTACACACTTTTATTTAGAAGTAAAATTAACTTGTAATAATTAAATTATTTGGGCCTATTTTATGTAAACTTAACCTCTGTTTGAAGGGTATACTTTAACCTGATGTACTGAGGATCATGATGCAATTTATTTTTCTTAATATTTTTAAAAAGAATATTTGATAGAATCTTTAAATTACATAGCTTTGTGTTCAGTTGTTGCATGACATAGCTAAGACAACTTTGTAAATAATTGGCAAGTGAAATATTTAATTCCTAACATCTAGAATGTCTAGATGTATTGAGAGTCTCACAAAGTATAATTTTGTAAATATCTTATTGTAAATTTTAGTGCTGTTGTCTTTTTCAATTAATGTGGCAATGAAATTGATCATTGGTAAACATGCTCTTGGAGCTGTGAAAATGTATCATCTTAATTAGAAGGAGAAAATGACTCTACATCTTACAACTTTCTCCTATAGATTTTTTTGGCATTGTATCAGGTATGAATTACATAGTTACAAAAATTGAAATGCTGTGTAAATTTGTTTGATCTTTCTAGATGTACTTTCTGATGAATTATGGTAATTCTTTTACTTTTTTTGTTTTGTTTTTTGCTGTTAGCATACATTCTAGACAATTTATAAATGATTTCATTAAAGATATTTTATACTACCTCTTGGAACTATACAATGTTCTGTATGTGTTCCCTTGGTTGCGTGACAGTATTCAAGACAACTTTGTAAATAATAGATAAAAATTTTTAATTTTTAACATCTAGTCTTTCTAGGTGTATGGAGTCTCACAAAGTATAATTTTTGTAAATAATTCATTGTAAAATTTCATGGTTACATTGTGTTTTGCAATTTTCTTGGAAATGAAATTGATAAAATTGTAGACTTCTTAATCTGTACGCATTTTGTTGTTTAATGGGTTTTTATGGTCAGAAGATTGTTAAAAAGGAGTGTATTTTCCATTTTGAATTATTATCAGAACGAAAAGATTATATTTTAACCATTTTCTGGTGCTTGTATTATACATTTAAAACCTTAAGTCATAATATTGTAGTTATATTGCTGATAGGGCATTATATAAATGTAATTTTATAGTCATTGTGGGAAATGTCTTTTACAAGGAAAATTTTCTTCTACCTCTCAATTGTTGTATACAGTTTTGTGTTTACTTGGACTGCATGACAAAATTCAAAACAATTTGTAAATAACAGATAAAAATGACATTTAAAAGATATATGGCTTTACTAGCTGCATGAGGTCTCGACAAAGTATGCATTTGTAAATATTGTAAAGTATCCTGGTTAAATTGGCTCCTGTGTATGTTTTGGTACTACAGTAGATAACCTGGTCTCTTAGGACTCAGTAACATTTCAGTGTTTGCAAGTAACTGAGGAGAGTGGAGTAGATGACCTCTGTATCTTTCTAATATTAGGGAGTCTCCTTGTCTAAGAAGAATAACAGTTGGTCTTCGTGTACGTTGTTTATTTACTGCAAACAAAGAAACAAAAACACTAGGATATTTTTATCTTTAAATATAAAGAAGACTTGAGAAAATAATTGTCATGTTAAAAATCAGAATGGTATTGAGAGTTAGAAGATGGCTAAAATAATTGTCATTTTTCTATATCCACTCTTAACACATTTTTTTTGACTTTCAATTTTTTTATTTTAATGATGTGTGGGGTACTCTTTACAAATTTATTTGTATATGCATGTGTATTCCAAATGTATATTCACAAGCATCTAAAATTAGTCTTAAGACAAAGATCTGCTAAAACTCAAGGGTATTAAACTTATTCTCACTTTTCTTATTGCTTTACATTTTATTTTTATTTTAAAAATTATGGAAATAGGATTTTATTTCTAAGCTTGCACATGTATTTCGGATCCCACTTACTGTTATGTCTAAAAATTTGCTAATTTTTATGTTAAATAGCAAGCATAATATTTATGTTAATAGAATAATCATTTCCCATATCTCTGTCCATATTTATCCATCTATGAGAACAGAGCAAGTGTAGTTAAATTTTGCTTTTCTGATAGTTTTTTTTTAAAAACTGTTCTGTGACACTTATTTATATGCTATGCATTAATCAGACACAATTGTCAATTGTTACCTATAATGTAGATTGGAAAGATTTCTTATAAAGATCCTATCCAGTATTGATTAAATAGTTTATCTTTTTGAAGAGTAATTTGGCAATGACAATCAAATTGAGAATATGTGAAATTTTTGAAATGATATAATTGGCTACTGGTATGTTATCTATTCTAATTCTCAGAAGTTTATGAAGAAGAAAATATAGGTTGAGTATAAAACCAGTAATACGATAACTGAAATATTCGTCAATAAATGATTATAGCTTATTTAACATTAATGTAAACACTGAAAAAATATTTCACTATGGAAGTATGTTTTATAGACTGTTAAATTGATTTTTTCCTATAAACATCAAGTAGCTGTTTATGAAGATGTGTACATGTGTGTAGTTTTTCTTATAAAAATGATTAATTGCAAGAATATGAATTATACATGGGAATGATTTCTCAGAGTTAAGTAATGTTTTTCAGTGTTATGATTCTAGTAATTATAACCTTCTGTCTGACTTTTTATTACATGTGAGTTAAAATTATAAGATTGTATATCTGCATATTATATGACAAAATCTAGAATGAATGTAATTTATGTGAAAAGAATGTTGTTGGGAAGTACATGTCAAAGTTTTAACAGTCCCGTATAGTGAAATGAGAATAAAAGGATTGCTTCTAAAGATCTGAATTTCAAATTTTTAAAAGTTATTTAAAATGAACATTAAAACAACAAAGAGACAATCGATTTTTGCCTTTCTTCATCCTTGCCAATCAACATCCTGGGAGCATTGGGCTGTTGCATCCAACTTTTTATTCCTGGCAACCATTGTGAATCATTTTTGAATGATCATACGAAGAGCATGTGATTTAGATACTATGCAGCAGTCTTACAGTGAAACAAAGGACATTGGATTACCCAAGGAAAGAAAGCAGAAGATGGAATTTGAGGTAAGTGTCAAATAGTTATATTTTGGTTGAGAAACAGATGCGTGAAAGGAAATAATAAGTGGAAAATTATGTAAAGGGCAAACTGTCATAGTGGCAATGCTTTGGAACATTTCATAGTGCCATATTTGTGGGTACTGACTAAATCAAGATGTTGCAGGATATGTCTGTAGGGATACGTTAGAAGTTATCCTTAATTATTTTGGTGTAAATGGAGAACAGTTTGTTTCCTTCCTTATACAGTGGTTGAGCATTTCTGAATGATTTCCATTAGGTCTTTATGGTTTTATATATTATTCAAAATTAGCAGAAAAATTACTTAAGTATTCTCACCAGTTGTCTAAAAGGCATTACTTAATGGTGATAAAGTGTGAAAAGATTGATCATGGAACTTAATTTTCTCTATTCACTATGCATAACTAGCCAATCAGTTTAACTTATATGTTCTGGTGCTTTATTTGTATCTAAATGTTGCTTTGTTTTGTTTGGATACTGTTTTTCTAAGGTGGTCAAGATAAGAGGAAGACATATTTATAGCTAACCCTAGTACAGGTGAAATCATCAGGAATATGCCCCTTTCTATGGAGTCCTTTATGTGTCTTAACTGCATACCATAGGTAAGAAGACTCTGGTGGTGTTTTGTGACCAGGCTTTGCTTAAACTCAAGAATATAATACTGGTAAAGACATTGTTTTGGGACACCTTGGAGTTAGCTAATGAATTAATCTTTTAAAATATATTTTACCAAAGTACAGATGTGTTTGTCATATGAGTGTTCTTTAATTAATTTATTTATGACCAAATGTGGCAACAACTAATGTGAAAGAAATGCTCAAGTGTCTAAGTATTGGAAATTAATGAAATTGATAATATGTTTCACAGATAGGGTTTTGTGATATGATTAGGGTAAAATTTATCAAAACCAAAGAATTGTGTTGTTGAAAAGAATAAAAGTCATTCTGAAGTTGTAAGTTGACTTTGCTACAAGATTGATAATGAGGAATTGTTTCTAATTTTTTTTTTTAGTTGGAGTCTCTTATCACTCAGGCTGGAGTGCAGTGTGGCTCATGGCCACCGCAGCTCTGACCTGCTGGGTCAAGTGATCCTTCTGCCTCACTCAGCCTTCCAAATAGCTGGAACTTCAGGACTGCACCATCACATTCAGCCATTTTTTTGATTTATTGTGAAGATGAGGTCTCACCAAGTTGCCCAGGCTGGTCTCAAACTCGTGGGCTTAGGCAGTCCTCTTACCTCGGCCTCCCAAAGTGCTGGGATTATAGGTGTGAGCCACTGTGCCCAGCCGACAGAAATTTTTAACAAAAATCAACATGAACATTCACTGTTTTATCACAATGGTGTGTCTTTCACCTTACAGTGTTTCTTCTGTTTCCTTGTCAGGAGATAACAGTTCCAATATGGGGTACTTTTGTCATCTTTGTTTTTAATCTCAAGAATGGCCCTACTGTCAGTGAATGTTCCAGTATTCTCATTCAAGTATCCTTCATTCCTTCAGCAGTATTTCTGTAAGGGCAGTCAAGTGATCATTTGATTGGGGGAGAGACACTTTGATTAGACAGTAGTTGATCTATCCTTTTTTCTCAAACTTGATGATGTTTTGGTGTCAGCCAGTGACATTAAGATTTGGTTTGGGTACATATTGCTATGCAACAAATTATCCTGAAACAGTGACAGAAAATAATCATTGTGTTATGTCCATGGAGTCTGTCGATTCGGACTTCTGACAGTTCTCAGAACAGGTTAGGAATTATATTCTCTCCAAAGTTTCATCTTAGCTTTTATATATTTAGTGTACTTACTGTTATTACTTATGAATTGGACTGAGGGCCTTTTGCTGGAATTTTTAGGCATTGCTATCATATTTCTTTTGTCATGAGAACTGCGTGTAAGATTTCTGTATATGAATGAATGACCTAGAAGTGAATAAATAACCTTAAAAGTACAACAGAAGGATGATGTTGCAGAGGTCAGTCAATATTAGCAAGGTATAAGAAAGAAAGAGGGCCATATCCAGACTCCTGATAGTTACCAAATTCCAAAAGGAATTTTGATCGACATGCTCATTCTTCAAAATAGAATGGATGTTGCATTTCATTTTGCAAACTTCGTTTGATGATACAGTTTGCTTTGTATCATTTAAAAAAATGATTAAAACAGTTTTTTAGTAATGATACAATGATACAGTTTGCTTTGTATCATTAAATAAAATGATTAAAACAGTTTTTTAGTAATGATACAAAGTTTGCTTCTAACCTTTTCCTTTCTTCTTTACAGTGTTTTCTCTCAGGTGATAACTGAAAGAGAATCCATGCCATTGTTTCTACCACCAGTTCCAACAAAACCAAAATATGAATATGGCCTTTATAATGTATGAAGACTCCTCAATTATGTGTATTGCAGTGGACTCTCTTTGCAGATCAGAAGAAGACTGAGAAACCTCATTTTTGAAAAGTGTCCTAAAGAATGTGATTGAAGTAAATTTTATCTGGGCACAATGATTGTTTTCATGAGTATCGTTGGACTAAATTTCAGGAGTTGGAATGACTGAGACAATAGTTGAATGAAGAAGTCAGGATGGTGGAATTATAAGGGCTTCATCTCAGTGCTTTCATAAGTATGAAGTGAATGTATTATAATTTTCACTTTAGTCAGGGTAAATTTAAAACTGATTCAGTAAAATATGGTCTTTTTTAAGAATTCAAAGGATGTAGAATTCTGAAAAATGCAGTATTTTTATTTAAGTGCCCTTTTTCTTTCTAATTCTACTCCCAGTGTTTTTTAAAGAAAATCATTAGATGTATATGTTTCTTTTTTTTAGGATGGTATATTACCTACAGGTTTTTTTTTTTTTTT
>NW_007251632.1:191610-196853 GCF_000164805.1 Carlito syrichta
ACCCACGGGCTCAGGCAATCCACTCACCTCAGCCTCCCAAAGGCTCGGGATTACAGGCTGAGCCACCGAGCCCGGCTACCTACAGATTTTTACATGTAGTGGATATGCTCATATATATCAGCTTATCCAACTGCTTTGTTGCAATAATTCTTATAGATTATATTGGGGCAGTGTATATGCAAAATCTATATTTTGAGTAAATTTTCCATAACTAAAGTGAGTTTTCCCAGTGTTTGAGAATTCTCTACGTTATGAAACTGCAGGAACATTAGATATCAGTATTTGTAATCATTGATCATGTAATATTATAAAGTAATTTGTTTTTCACATATCAACGTTAAAGTGTATTATCTTAGTATAGTCTTGTCATTTGTGTTGCTTCATTTTTCTGTTCTTTAAGTTTTACTTCCCTTGTAATAGTGTCTGTTACTGATTTCTAAGAGATCATTTATGATTAAGAATGTTAACATTTTGTCAGACATTGCAAATGAAATATACCGTGCTTTTCTCCTATTTCTGTTACTGTGGTGTTATAGTTTTTGGTTGTACAGAAGTAATGTATTGAAATATAGTCATGTTTTATGGCTTTTGAGTTTGTGGTTTTTTAAAAAAAATGTTTATGTTATTACTGAATGTTTTTGAATTGTCTTGTTTTTCATCAATTATTTTTGTCACATTATTTCTTTTTCCATTAGTCATTACTGTGGTGTTAATACAGTAAATTTTTACTCACTTTGACTTTGCATAGTTACCACATATTAAGTTCTGTCATAATCATAAAGACAATTTCCACATACAATGGCTGTATCTCTGTTGATTTGTTTACCTTACCCTTTATTGACATGTTAATTACGGATGATTTACGCTGTCTTAACTATTCCATTGAGTTCTATCTCATTTCTCTTCTTTTTCAGAATATTCCCTGTCTATATTCGCATTTTTTTCTCTCAGTTGATGTTTACAGTTATTTTGCAAGTTGGAAAAAAATGCAGTCTTAATTTCATTTGCACCAAATTTAATAGATTAATTAGGAGAGAATAGATCTCTTTAAAATTGAGTCTTCCTATCCATCTATAAGGTATGTCTTTCTATTTTTAATGAAATAATTGTGTTGGGGTATTGCTAGTATAGTTTTTAAAACTTGTTTCTATTACTAAACATAGGAATTTGTTAATTTGGTGATTGGCATCATTTGCTCAACATATTTTCTGAGGTATGAACACCATTTTTGTATACCTTACTTTTTAGTAACATTTCATTGAATTTCTAAAATTATGGTTTTCTTTTACATTTTGTCATCATTTTTATCATATTGATGAAGTACATTAAGTACTTCTTGATTATATGGAAGTAGAAAGTGCCCATAGCAATTGGACTGTTAATTTGAGTCCCCTTAGTTTGAATTCTATATTCTTGTTGGTCATTTTTGCAAACATTGTTTTGTTAACAATTTTAAACCAAATTTCATGAGAGAGTTAATAAGATATCTTTCAGTTTTATAGTTTAAATACTGTTAAAACTCTTCATTTCGTTTTGAATAACTGCTGACTTACAAATGTATTTAAACAATAATGCATTTATATATTTAAATTTCTCCACCTTTCTTTCATGTTATCATCTAATAAACACTGATGTGCTGGTGTTAACTAATCTACACACCTCAAGCATATTTGCAATATTAGTGTCATTTTATTGGACTATGACTTAATGCCAGATCCCACTTTACATAAAATTGTCATATGTGTCCTGTTTGGTTCAGTTCCCTGAACTTTCTTTAATTTTTATCATCTTTACACTTTCTGAATAATTTATGGGATTGTCTGACCATTAATGTTCCTCATGGTGGGTTTGTCTGAAATTTGTCATAGAGATATGCATTTTTGGCAAGAACACAACAAATGATTTTATGGTCTTAATTCATCACCGGGGGCATAATGTTTATGTTATTACTCATGATGTTACTTTGTGTTAAAATTAGTAAGTGTCTTTCAGGATGTACTGCAAATAGTGTTTGTCATCATTCTTCAGTCTACTGATTTTGACATGCATTGATGTTTTTGCCTACAATAATTACTCCTTTGGTGTTTGCTAGATCTTAGCTTCCAAAATTTTTTGTCAGTCTTATGTTTTATTAATCACAGTTGGATTTTTTTTTTTTTTTGAGTTGGAGTCTCACTCTGTCACCCAGACTGGAGCGCAGTGGCCTCTCCCAGTCACCGCAGTCTCAACCTGCTGGGCTCCAACGATCCTTCCACCTCAGCCTTCCAAGTAGCTGGAAGTACAGGCGTGCGCTACCACACCCGGCTAATTTTTGATTTATTGTAGAGATGAGGTCTCGCCAAGTTGCCCAGGCGGGTCTCAAACCTGCGGGCTCAGGCAATCCTCTCACCTCAGCCTCCCAGGGCGCGGGATTACACGCTGAGCCACTGAGCCCGGCTGGGATTTCTTTTTGTTACCCTGAGGAGGAGTTGTCCCTTTTTATTCCATTTATTTTTCAATTAGTTGTTTATATCAGTATGAATTTATGGATTTTTTTTATTTTATAGATGAAATCCATTCATATCATTTTTATTTTTCCCAGATTGCCCTACCTTTGGCCATTCAGGGCTCTGTAAGATATGTTCTGTAAGATACCTTCTGAATCTTTTCAGCATTTCTTTAGTCTTATTTTCTTATTTACTTTCTGGCCACATGACAGTGTCTAATTTTTTTTTTCTCGTTTGCTCCAGTTGTGGGATCAGCCATTTCTTCTTATTTTCCTGGTTCCTCATGCAGAAAGAAATGTAGAAAATAAGATGGAGTGTTCATTCTATTGGGTTATCACTGATTCTAAGCCCCTGAAGGAAACATATGTATTTGTACTAGCGTTTTTTTTCCTCTATATTTTTTTATTTGTGGTACAATACACATAACAAACATAAAATTTCCTCTTAGCTGTTTTTACATATAAAGTTTTCCAGAATATTTTTCAACCTGCAAAACTGGAACTCTGTTATTAAACAATAACTCTCCTTTCCTATTTTCCCCAGATCTTGGTGACCAACATTCTACTTTCTGTCTGATTTTGACTGCTAGAAATATCTAATTGAAATGTTTGTCTTCTTCTGATTGCCTTATTTTACTTAGCATAATATCTTCAGGGTTTATTCATATTGTAGCATTTGTCAGAATTAGTATTTCTAAGGCTGAATAATACTGCATTATATCTGTGTATCACATTTTGCTCATCTACTTATCCACTGATGAACATTTTGAACTGTTTCCTTGTTAATGGGAACAGTGTTGCTATGACTGTCGGTACAAATATCTTTTTTTAATTTTTGCTTTCCGGTATATGTAGTATATATCCAGAAGTTGAATTGCTGTGTCGTATATGGTAATTGTTAATTTTTTGAGGAACCATCATACTGTTTTTTTCACAGAAGCTGTATCATTTTATATTCACACGCATCACCAGAAGTGTTTTAGGTGTTCTACATCCTTGAAAACACTTATTTACTGTTTTCTTGGTAGTAGCCATCTATATAGCTGTGAGGTGATCTCTAATTGTAGTTCCCTAATGATTAAGTGATGTTGAATACACATACTGGCATATCCTAATTGACCATTTATATATCTTTGCCAAAATGTCTATTTTAATTACTTAACCCATTTTTAAATTTGTTTTAATTTTTATGAGACCCAATTTGTTTATTCTTGCTGTGTGTGGATTGGGTGTGATACGCAAAATATCATTGCCACATCCAATGTCGTGAAGCATTTATGGTATGTTTTCTTAGAATTATATGCTTCTGAGCAAGACAAGGACATGGATACATTTAGTGTTAGTATTTGTACATTGTATTATGTAAGAGTTGAGTCTCATTCTTTTGCATGTGGCTTTCTATTTTTCATAGCACCATTTGTTGAAAACAACTATCCTTTCACCATTGAATGGTCTTGGCAAGTTGTCAAAAATAAACTGACCATTTATGCAAGGAGATTTTTTTCTGCACTCTTTATTTTACTTCCTTGTTCTGTATGTTTGCTGTTATGCCATTACCATACTGGTATGATTGCTGTAACTTTGTAGTTATCAGTTTGAAATTCAGAACTGTGACTTTTCCAGGACTGTTGTTCATTTTCAGAATTGTTTTGGCTATTCTGGTCCTTTGAAACGCCATTTGAATTTTAGGACTTTTTTTCTATTTCTGCAAAAGATGATATGGTGAATTTAAGAGGAATTAAATCTGTACATTTCTGTAGATAGTATTGACATACTAACAATATTCTTCCAATTAATTCATGAATATGGGACATATTTTTATGTTTTATTTCAGAAATTTTTTGTAGTTTTCATTGTAAAAGTCTTACGTCATTGGTTTAGTTTCTAAGTATTTTATTCTTCCTATTGTAAATGAAATTATTGCCGTAAGTTTTAAAATTGTTCATTGTTGGTATATAAAAATGCAGCTGATTTTTACAGGTTGGCTCTGTAGCCTGCTATTTTGTTGCAATTCTTCATTAGTTAGTTCTAAAGTTTTATTTTTATAGACTCTTAAGTGTTTTCTTTCTACCTATAAAGTCTTAGTTGCTGCCAACAGAGCTACTTTTACTTTCTGAGTTCGGTTGTTATTTTTTTTTATTACCTAATTGCTCTTGTTAGGATTTGTAGTACTGTATTGAATATAAGGAGCAAAAGCAAGCATCCATGCTTAGTAACTTACAGGAAAAGGTTTTAGTAGTCATCAATGAGAATGATGATGTTCCTTGTGGACTTTACATTTACACCTTTAACAATATTGATGTAGTTTCCTTTATCAAATTCGTTGGATGTTTACTCTTTGTGTTACTTTTGTAATAGGGTAATGTTGACCTCATGAAATGAGTTTGGGAGTGTTAAATTTCTTTTTATTTTTTGATTTGGGGTCATCCTGTCACCCAAGCTGTAGTGCACAGGCATGATCATAGCTCATTGCAGCCTCGACCTTCCGGGCTCAAGAGATTTTTCTACCTCAGCCTCCTGAGTAGCTGGGACTACAAGTGTGCACTCCCACACTCAGCTAATTTTTTATTTTCTGTAGAGACGGTTTTAGTATGTTGCCTTGACTGTTTTCGAACTCTTGGATTCCAGCAATTTTCCTGCCTTGACCTCCTAAATTGCTGGGATTATAGTCTTGAGCCACCACCTGGCATCATTCCTTGAATTTCTTAGAAAAGTTCGAGAAAGGTTGGTGGTAGTTCTTTTTTTTTTTTTTTTTTTG
>NW_007251632.1:196873-209274 GCF_000164805.1 Carlito syrichta
TGGAGTGCAGTGGCACGCTCCTGGCCACCGCAGCCTCCACCTGCTGGGCTCTGGCGATCCTTCCGCCTCAGCCTTCCGAGTAGCTGGAACTACAAGTGTACACTACCACGCCCGGCTTATTTTTTTTATTATTATTTATTGTAGGGATGAGATCTTGCCAAGTTGCCCAGACGGGTCACGAACCCGTGGCTCAGGCAATTCACTCACCTCGGCCTCCCAAAGTGCAGGATTACAGGCTGAGCCACCGAGCCCGGCCTGGTGGTAGTTCTTTAAGTGTTTGTGAAAATTGTCCAGTGAAGTCATTTGGTCCAGGCATTTTATATCTTGTGAGAATTTTTCATTACTTACTAAATAGCACTCACTAGTTTTTTTTTTTTTTTTTTTTGTAGCTTAATTTTGGTATGCTTTTATTTCCTAGTTTCTAGGAGTTTGCTGATTTCATGTAGGCTAGTAATTTGTTGATATACAGTTGCTTATAGTCCTTTTGATTTCTGTGGAAGTACTTAATAATGTGTAAAGTTTCATTTCTGAGTTTAATAGTCAAGTTAGTTCTCTTTTTTGGGGGGTGGTTTGAGTTGCAGTCTCACTCTGTCGCCCTGGCTGCAGTGCAGTGGCATGCTCATGGCTACTTGCAACCTCAATCTGCTGGGCTCAGGCGATCCTTCCACCTCAGCCTTCCGAGTAGCTATAACTACAGGTGGATGCCATCATGCCGAGCAAGAGTTTTGATTTACTGTAGAGATGAGGTCTTGCCAAGTTGCCCAGGCTGGTCTCTAACCCCTGAGCTCAGGCAGTCATCTTGCTTTGGCTTCCCAAAGTGCTGGGATTACAGGCTTGAGCCATAGTGACTGGCTTTTTTTTTGTCATATTGGCACTCTTGTTGCCCAAGATGAAGTGCAGTGACACAATCACTGTTCACTGCAACCTCAACCTCCTGGGCTCATGCAATTCATCTTCCTCAGTCTCCCTAACAACTGAGACTACAAGTATGTACCACCTTCCCTGGTTAATTTTTTGTAGAAATAAGGTCTTAGTGTTTTCCCCAGGCTGGTTTTGGACTCCAGGTCTCAAGTAATTCTCCCACTGTAGCCTCACAAAGTGTATTACAGGTATCCGCCACTGTGCCAAGCCTTAAAATTACATCTGTAGTACATTTTGTCCCCCAAAAATGAAATATGTTTAAGAAATCATTCTTATGTTAAATTGTTCAGAAAACTGTGGAATTGCAATCCAAATTTATAGTAATACTAGCTTTTATAGGCTATTTTTGCTAATGTATTATTCTTTGGTCAATTAGAAACAAAAAAGGGAGTTATACACCATTGTTATGCTAATACTACCTTTCATAATTTCCCAGGTATTTACCTTTAATGAAATCTTCATTTTTCTCATTTGGCTTATATTTAGCATCTCATGTCCTTTGATTCCAACATCGAGAAGTCTTAAGCAATTTTTGTAAGGCAGGCCTAAGGAAAAAAACAAAACAAAACCTTTTTTTAGGTATTTGTTCATCTGGGAGTGTCTTAATTTCTCCTTCACTTTTAGTTTTTGTTTTTGTTTGTTTTTTGAAATAGGCTCTCATTCTGTTGCCTCCTAAGTATCTCGGATTAGTGCCACCCACTACTATGCCCAGCTGATTTTTCCCACCCCCTCCCTTATAAGAGGTCTCACTATGTTGTCCAGGCCTTAAAGCATTCCTCCTGTCTTAGCCTTTCAAAGTGTTGTAATTTCAGGTGTGAACTACCACTTTATCCTCTCTCTCACTTTTAAAGGATAGTTTTGATCGATACAAGAGTGTTTGCTGAGGTTCCCTTAAGCATATTGAATAACTCAGTCCTCTAAAGTTTTTGATGGTAAATTAACTGATAATCACTTGTATGTGATGTCATTTCTTTATTCCTTTTAAAATTATTTTTGTTTTTGATAGTTGAAATATACTATGTGTCAGTGTGAGTCTCTTGAGTACATCATGCTTGGAGTTTGGTGAGCTCCTTGGATGTTAATATTCATGTCTTTCATTGACTTTGGGAAACTTCTTTCAAGTATTTCTTCATATATTCTCTATGCCACTTTTGTCTGTTCTCCTTATGGGAATACTAGTCTGTGTATTGGAGGGCTGGGTTGATGTCCCATAAGTTCCTTTAGATTGTGTTGAATTTTCTTCCAGCAGTTCTTTTTTGTTCTTTAGATTTGATAATTTTCACTGTCTTGTCTTCAGTTTCACTGATATTTTGTGTGGCCCGTTCACATATGCTTTTGAATACCTCCAGTCAATTTTTAATTTCTGTTATTGTACTTCTTATGCTCCCGAATTTCTTTTTGGTTCCTTTGTGATTTTTTTTGCTTATTTAGTGACATTTCCATTTTGTCTACATATCATTTTCTTACCTTTATCCATCATTTCCTTTAATTCTTTGAGCTGCTGTCCTCTTTTACTGTGTCTTTGTGATTAGAAGCAGTAATCTGGTCAGAGCAAAGATTCTCAATTTGAATACATTTACATTTTCATATAATTTGGATCGTAGGACCTTATTTTTCCATCGCCCAGGCTGGAGTGCAGTGGCACACTCACAGCCACCACAACCTGGACTTGCTGGGTTCCTGTGATCCTTCCCCCTCCGCCTTCCAAGTAACTGGAACTACAGGCATGCGCTACCATGTCCAGCTAATTTTTTGATTTATTGTAGAGATGAGGTCTCGCCAAGTTGCTTAGGCTAGTCTCGATCCCATGGGCTCAGACTCCGCCTCCCAAAGTGCTGGGATTACAGACTGAGCCACTGAGCCTGGCCAGTAGGGCTTTTTTCCCCTCCACTCCACACTCCTACAAGCAGTATTTAAGCTGTTCCAGGAACATGTGCACATCTTCCTCTGAAGAGGTAGGGGATGGATAGTTTCTACTTTGTTAAGAGTTTAAATTGAATGAAATTAACCCTAATTTATTTTCTTTTCCTTCCCCTGGAAATTTCAAGCATTTAATATACTCCAGGGTTCAAAAGTACTTTACATTAGAAGCATTATTTAGGTGTGTTTATTGACTCTGTTGGAGTATGAGTTGTGGTGCTTTCAACTATGCCATCTTCTAAGAATCTTCTGTCCACAAACATTTTTTATTAAATATTCAATTATATGTGATTATATACACTTTCTGATTATCAATAAAAAACTCTTGATTCATAACTTGTAAATTTTCACAAAATATGGGACATAGAGTTTACCATATTAACTATATATAATTGTATAATTCATTGTCAT
Organism: Carlito syrichta; assembly: GCF_000164805.1. NCBI lineage: Eukaryota > Metazoa > Chordata > Mammalia > Primates > Tarsiidae > Carlito > Carlito syrichta. The sequence goes on from NW_007251632.1 coordinate 200,126, forward strand.
CAAATTCACTTATAATGTTGTGCCACCCTCACCACTATTTCTATAACTTTTATCACCCCAAGTAGAAACTCTGTACTGATTACCTTCACTTCCTATAAGCCTCAACTCCCTTGGTCCCCCAGTCATTTTTTCTGCATTTGATTTTGCCTATTTTAGATAGTTAATATAAGTTGAATTTTACATTATGTGTTATTTGTGCCTGTGTTATTGCTCCTAATGGTTTCAGTGTTCATATTATAGACTATGTCACAACTTTATGGATGAGTAATATTCCATTGTATATGTATATTACATTTAGTATTTTGTTCATCTGTTGATGGATACCTGTAAGTTTTCCCTTTTTGACTGTTGTGAATGTTGTTTTTTTTTTTTTTTTTTTGAGCTGGAGTCTCACTCTGTTGCCCAGACTGGAGTGCAGTGACCGCTTCCGGCCACCGCAGCCTCAACCTGCTGGGCTCTGGCGATCCTTCCGCCTCAGTCTTCCAAGTAGCCGGAATTACAGGCATGCGCTACCACGCCCAGCTGATTTTTTGATTTATTGTAGAGATGAGGTCTCGCTGCCCAGGCAGGTCTCGAACCCGCGGGCTCAGGCAATCCACTCACCTCAGCCTCCCAAAGGCGTGGGATTACACGCTGAGCCACCGAGCCTGGCTTGTGAATGTTTCTGTGAGCATTGGAATACAAATAATGTGAGTCTTTGTTTTTATGTCTGGTCCTATAGGGAGTAAAATTTCTGCATCATATATTAATAACATGAATTAACATTTTGAGGAAAGGTTTATTATGAAAAATTTCAAAGGCACCGCAAACGAGAACAGGATAATGGACCTTCACTAATATATATATATATATTTTTTGAGTTGGAGTCTCACTCTGTCACCCAGACTGGAGTGCAGTGGCCGCTCCCGACCACCGCAGCCTCGACTTGCTGGGCTCCGGCGATCCGTCCGCCTCAGCCTTCCAAGTAGCTGGAGCTACAGGAACGCACTACCATGCCCGGCTAATTTTTTGATGTATTGTAGAGATGAGGTCTTGCCAAGTTGCCCAGGCGGGTCTCGAACCTGCGGGTTCAGGCAATCCACTAATATAATATTATATAATTATTATAGCAACTAATAACTATCAACATTATGCCATATTTTGAAAATTTCAGATACTAGGTTATTTCAATCTTGAGTAGATTTATGCATCTGTAGATCACAATTAAAAATAAGTTTAATGTCTTATCCTTAGCTAATAAAATTTACCAGAATACCTCATTTAAATTTAATTCTTCACTTAAATTTCCCAGTTGTGCCAGTGATACATATAACAGTTTGGTGCACAAATCTGGGTGCAATTGAGGACCATCTATTTTTAACTAGCCTCTTTATTTTAGTTTGGACTATACGTATTAATTTATTTTCAAGCTTAACTTAGGAAGTTTGCCCTATATTTTGGTTTTATATTTAAGTATTGAAAAAATGTTTTTAGGAACTTCTTAATTTTCACATTTGCTGGGATTTGTGTTGAGTCTACACTTTTTAGCATAGTGAATGAATTTGGGTGAGTTAATGTAGTCATATTTCTACTTTGAGGTTTTTAAAATGTAGCATATATTATATGTACATAATATAAACTATATTTAAGTACATTTATGTATTCACATAGGGAATAACAATACTGCCCATATGTATAAATATGTTAAGGATGCTTAAAAAGTTAACATTACCTTCAATGTTTCACCTTCATAAATTTTTGTTTTTTTGAGTTGGAGTCTCACTCTGTCACCCAGGCTAGAGTGCAGTGGCACACTCACGGCCACCTCAGCATCAACCTTCTGGACTCTGGCTATTCTTCCACCTCACCTTTCCAAGTAGTTGAAACTACAGGTGTGCTACCACGCCTGACTATTTTTTCTTTATTTATTTATTATAGAGATGAGGTCATGCCAAGTTGCCCGGGCTGTTCTCAAGCCCGTGGGCTTCCAAAGTGCTCAGATTACAGACTGAGCCACCTGAGCCCAGTCTGGATACCAATCTTTAAAATCATAATCATCATGATATCTGGTTTAAAAAAACCACTAAAAAATAATGAGTACAAAGGAGTTATTACCACCTATGAAATATTTTTCATAAAATTTTATTCAACTCTGCAATGTGTATTTGCTAGTTTTGTTTTCAAATCAGCACCTGTAGAACTATGCATTATATTTCATTTGGTTGATTAATATATGTTTCTTTTATTCTGTAATAGCTCTTTTTTTTTCTGAAGAAATCAGCTATTTACCTTGTAAAACTTTTACATTTCTAATTTGTAAACTCAGTAAATTGTACCCTGTGGTAGTGTTTAATGTTTTTCTCAGTTTCCTGTAGTAGTTAGATCTAGTTGTGTTATTTGACTGGTTTTATCTAAATAATTAATTTTTTTATGTGAATATTATCTTTGGTGTCACATTACTTAAAAGAACACTACTTTTATCACATCATTTTTTAATCATTTGTGATACTGAGAATTATTAAGTACATCATTTTGTCGTTTGCTTTTTACCTGAAAATATCATTGCCTTGTTCCACTAGATATACATTTGCTCTAAATATCAGTACATTCACCCTAAATGGTAAGGTATTCATTTAAATAAGGACTTTTAAAATTTGTTTTAATTTTAAATTGAAAATAAATTAATGTTTTATTTTCTTTCCTTTACATTTATGTAATAATGATATGATATGAGGTTAATCACCAGAGCGATTAATCTAAATTCCTATTCTTTTACACTATTTTCAAGACAAATTATTGCAAGTAAGTTTAGTATTCAAAGTTGTGTTTTGTTTTTTTTTTAAAGTTGGAGTCTCACTCCATTGCCCAGGCTGGAGTGCTGTGGCTCACTCTCAATCTGCTGGGTTCTGGTGATCCTTTTGCCTCAGCCTTCCAAGTTACCCGAACTACAGGCACATGCTACCACAGCTGGCTAATTTCTTATTTATTGTAAAGACCTGTCTTGCCAAATCTCCTGGGGTGGTTTTGAACCCGCAAGCTCAGACAATCCACTCGCCTCAGCCCCTCAAAGTGCTGGAATTATAGGCTGAGCCACCGAGCCTGGCCCAAAGTTATAGTTTTAATATAATTATGTTAGTGTTATAATTTAAAATGCAATGAATCACAGATGCAAAGGAGAAAAGAGGTCGTACACACTGTAATTATTGTTCCTAGTTCAAGTTTATTCAGACTGGTTTATAAAATTTGCTTGTATAGCTTGTAGTTTTGATATATTCTTTATAAGACTCATTTTTATCCCATTATTTGTACATATGTAGTATTAACTTTTTCTTTTATGAGTTGGGGCTCTCATTTTGTCACCCAGACTGTGTTGCAGTGGTATGATCAGAGCTCACTACAGCCTCAACCTCTTAGGCTCACGTGATTTTTTTTGCCTTATCTTTCTGAGTGGCTGGGTCTACAGGTGCCATCATGCCCAGCTACGTTTTTGATGTTTTTTTTTTCTTTTTTTAGACAAGATCAGTCTGGTCTCAAACACCTGGATTCAGGTGATTCTCTTGCCTCAGTCTCCCAAAGTGCTGGCATTACAGGCTTGAGCTACTGCATTTGGCGGTACCTTTTCATGTGATGTTTTTGTCTTTTAAAAATGTCTTTCTATCTGTTAATATATTATGTTTTTCTTGTGATCTTTTTCTCTTGAAAATATATTACTGTCTGTTAATTCTACTTAAGTTTCAGTTTATTGTTTTGGAAGAGGCATAATCTTTTTCTGTAATTATCATATATCTCATTAAATGGTTTTAAATAAATTTTAAGTTTCAAACTTTATGAATGTGCTATTGATATTTTATTTGAAGGATAAAGACAATAACATACCATTTCATCATGTATTTATAATGAAGTAATATGAGCCAATATGAATTGAATTTTAAAACATAAGTGACAGGCTCTATGTTAGTTTTGCAAATCTTTATTTATGGGTTTGTAAGTCTCCTGTGAAATAGACAATTTAATTTTACTCTTTTTTATAGATGTCCTAAATATCTTAATCAGCAAAATGAGGACAAATAATGTGCCTGTCTCAAAGAGTATTAATGCTCTTGTAGTACTCTTGTATTAAGTGAATTAATGTATGTAAGAAACTTAGAAGAGAGCTTGTCACATCACAGCATTCATTTTTGGATTTAATAATACTGGTGGAAGCATCAGTAATACTGGTATGTTACTGAAGTAGGATCTGAACCTTGTCTAATCTAAGACACTGGTTTATAACCTTAATAGCTGTAGTGGCACAGGTTCATAATATGAGTATCACTTTACCTATAAGTATATATTTGGGATGAATTGAAGGGATTATACATCACATTGTATTTTGTGGAAATAAAAGCCTAGTAAAGAAGTAGTCCTTTAGTGTATACTTGTATTTTTACATTTTCTTTTCTTTTCTTTTTTTTTTTGAGTTGGAGTCTCACTCTGTCACACAGACTGGAGTGCAGTGGAATGCTCACAGCCACCACAGCCTCGACGCGCTACAACGCCTGGCTAATTTTTTGATTTTATTGTAGAGATGAGATGTTGCCAAGTTGTCCAGGCAGGTCTCGAACCCGCGGGCTCAGGCAATCCACTCACCTCAGCCTCCCAAAGTGCGGGATTACAGGCTGAGCCCGGCATATTTATACATTTTCAGCATCTTTTTATTTCCATTGTTATAAAAATACGCAATGTGCAGCAACTGATGTTTAAACATTTTAGTACAATTGCAATTATTTTTATAACTCTTTAGCCTCTTATATTAGAAATGACCTTATTTGTAAAATTTTTGAAATCAATACTGTACATCCCAGTTATTAAAACTGATTTGAAGGGATGAGGATATGAGTTTGAGTAAAAGGTGCATGTTTTCCTACTTAAACATTTTAAATGTAAAAGACTGTTTTCTGTTTAATTATCATTTGAAAGCTATTTTGTAATTTTTTTGTAGAAACTGCTTTTTATTGTGTAACATAGGTGAAAAACCATTATGAAATTACAATCAAAGTATTTTCTCTTACAAAATAAAACAAATTATGACCCAGCTATCTAATGATAAATTAGTTTAGTATGTCCCCTTTATAAAAGTATGCTGTAAAAAAATAAATTAAGAAATTTTATTACTCCCTCAGTAATACAGTAATTATATATTTTACAGATTTTGTGTTAGTTACATAAGCCACAACAGGGAAAGTTATCAGAGTATCCCATTATCATGGTAGTTACTAGGTCCACAACTATTAGGACATGTCCCCAAATGTCAGCTTAAAAACATTTCTATGTATGTTTGTCTGCTTTGTATTAAATGCAGACTCTCATTATTATTTATATGTTTCAAAGTATTGTCTACAACTTCCATCATAAAACCTGTATAAAAAAGAATGTACCAGATGTTAGTTCAGAGTAGTGGAAATAGTGTTTATTTATTTATAAACATATTTTTTATTTTAAAATTGTGGGGTACAGTTCAGTGTTAGGTATACAAATATGTATCGTTCAGGCACCCTTGTTGATAAGGAGTCAATATCTCCGTCCTCAGACAGATATTGACTACTATTAATCCCATCTCCCTTCCCCTCTCAACCCCCCCTTAGTTTCCCACCACTGTCAATCCTTTTCTTATAGTATTATGATAAATGTTCAAAGTTTACTATATCAGTGAGAAGATGTGATACTCAGATCTTTGTTTCTGTGAGAGATCACTCAGTATTATAGACTAGTTCCATCTAGGTTGCTGCGAAGTTCATGATTTTGTTCCTTTTTATGGCTGCGTAGTATTCCGTTGTGTATATGTGCCACATTTTTGAAATCTAATCCTGTTTTGATGGACAGCATGGTTGTTTCTAGGTTCTTGCTATTGTGAACAATACTGTGATAAACATACGTATGCAGGTACCTTTTTTATAGAGTTATTTGAGTTCTTCAGGGTATATTCCATAAGGGGATTGTGGGGACATATGGGAGGTTGATATTTAGAGCTTTTAGGAATTGCTACACTGCTTTCCACAGAGTTTGCTTTAGTTTACACTCTCACCAACAATGTAGCAGCGTTCCCTATTCACCACATCCTCCCCAGCATCTGTTATTTTTTCAGTTATTGATAGTTGCCATTCTTACTGGAGTTATGTGGTATCTGAGTGTAGTTTTAATGTGTAACTCCTTGATGGTTAGTGAGGTTGAACATTGCTTCATGTGTCTGTTGGCCACTTGGATGTCCTCTTTTGAGAAGTGTCTGTTCATATCTTTTGCCCACTTTATAATGGGGTTGTTTGTTTTTTTCTTTTAAGCACATTTGAATTCCTTGTAGATCCAAGATGTTAGGCCTTTGTCAGACATGGAGTTGGCAAATACTTTTTCCCAGTCTGTGGGCCGTCTCCCTGCTCTCTTGATGGTTTCTTTGGCTTTGCAGAAGCATGTCAGTTTAATAAGGTCCCACTTGTCTATCTTCTCTCTTATGTCCCGTGTGATTCGGGTTTTGTTCAGGAATTGGATGCCAGTTCCAATGTCGATAAGGGTGTGTCCTGCATTTCTAAGGTTCTTATGGTTTGAGGTTTTACATTTAGGTCTCTGATCCATTTGGAGTTAATTTGTGTATGGGGATAGATAGGGACAGTTTTCCCAACACCATTTACTGAATAGGTTCTCCTCTCCCCAGTGGTAGGTGGTGGAGGCTTTGTCGAAGATGAGTTGGTTGAGAAATTGTGGTTTTGCTTCTGGAATCTCAGTTCTATTCCATTGGTCTATATGCCTGTTCCTGTACCAATACCAAGCTGTTTAGATTACTGTAGCTTTATAGTAAAGTTTAAGGTCTGGTAATGTGATACCTCCTGCTTTTTTTTTTTTTTTTGCTGAAGATTGTTCTGGCTATTCTTGGTCATTTTCATTTCCATATGAATTCCTGTATCGTTTATTTTAGCTCTGAGAAGAATGTTGCTGGTAATTTGATGGGTATTGCATTAAATCTGTAGATTGCCTTAGGTAAGATGGACATCTTCACAATGTTGATTCTTCCAATCCATGGGCATGGAATATTTTTCCACTTGTTTGTGTCATCTTTGATTTCTTTGAGCAGTGTCTTGTAGTTTTCACTGTAAAGATCTTTCACGTCTCTGGTTAGGAAGATGCCAAGGTGGCTATTGTGAATGGGATTGTGCTTTTTATTTGGGTTTCTGTTTGTTTATTATTGGCATAAAAATGAGATTGTCTTTTGCACATTTATTTTATACCCTGAGACTTTTCCAAAGTCCTTTATCAGTGCAAGGAGGCTTTTGACAAATTCTCTTGGGTTTTCAAGGTACACGATCATGTCGTCTGTAAAGAGCGATAACATGACTTCCTCTTTTCCTATTTGCATACCCCTCATCTCCTTCTGTTTTCTGATTGCTCGGGCCAGAGCTTCTAATTCTATTTTGAACAGGAGGAGAGAGAGTAGGCATCATTGTCTTGTTTAAGTTTTCAGGGGAAATGGTTCCAATTTTTGTCTGTTTAGGAATATGCTAGCTGTGGGTTTCTCATAGATGGCTTTTACTATTTTGAGGTATGTTCCACGTATGCCTAGATGTTCAAGGGTTTTTATCAAGAAAGGGTGCTTGATTTTATCAAAAGTTTTTTCTGCATCTAATGATATAATCATGTGGTTTTTGTTCTGACATCTGTTGATGTATTTAGTTACATTTGTTGTCTTGCGAATGTTGAACCAGCCTTGCATCTCAGGGATGATTTTTGAGATGTGTGGTTGAATCGGTTTGCTAGGATCTTGTTGAGAATTTTGACATCTATGTTCATCAAAGATATTGGCCTGTAGTTCTCTTTCTGTGTTGGGTCTTTACCTGGCTTGGGTATCAGTGTGATGTTGGCTTCATAAAATGATTTGGGGAGGGTTCCATCTTTCTCAATCACCTGGAATACTTTCAGTAGAGTTGGTGTCAGCTCCTCCTTACAGGTCTTATAAAATTCTGCTGGAAAGCCATATGGTCCAGGAGTTTTTTTTGTATATGGTTTACTTATTACATATTCAGTTTCCTTGACTGTTAGTGTTCTGTTTAGGCTCTCGATTTCTTGTTTCAACCTAGGCAGGTTATGTGATGTCAGACAATCATCCATCTCCTTAGGATTTTCAAGTTTGTTTCCATACAAGTGTACATAGTAGTCTCTAATGACCTTTTGTATTTCTTCAGGGTCAGATGTGACTTCATCTTTTGTGTTTCTGATTGTATTCATTTGGGCTTTTTCTCTTTTTTTCTTGATCATTCTGGCTAGAGGACCATTGATCTTGTTTATCCTTTCAAAGAACCAGCTTTTTGTTTCGTTGATTTTTTTGTATTATCTTTTTGTTTTCTGTGTCCTGGATTTGGGCTTTTATTTTGGTCATCTCGATTCTTCTGCTGAAGTTAGGGTTTTGGTGGTCTTGCCTTTCTAGATTCCTAAGATGATTTGTTAGGCTCTTTTTTATTTTTATTTTTATTTTTTTTTTAATTTGAGTTGGAGTCTCACTCTTTCACCCAGACTGGAGTCCAGTGGCCGCTCCCGGCCACTGCAGCCTCGACCTGCTGGGCTCCGGCGATCCTTCTGCCTCAGCCTTCCGAGTAGCCGGAATTATAGGCATGCGCTACCATGCCCGGTTGATTTTTTGATTTATTGTAGAGATGAGGTCTCGCTGCCCAGGCGGGTCTCGAACCCGCAGGCTCAGGCAATCCATTCACCTCAGCCTCCCAAAGGTGCGGGATTACAGGCAGAGCCACTGAGCCCGGCTTGTTAGGCTGTTAATTTGTGATCCTTCCATTTTATTCATGTGAGTTTGTAGAGATATGAATTGCCTCTTACTACAGCTTTCATGGCATCCCAGAGATTTTGGTAAGATGTTTCTTCATTTTCATTTGTTTCCAAGTATCTTTTAATCTCTGTTTTTGATTTCATCATTGACCCAGGAGTTGTTTAGCATCATGCTGTTTAGTGTCCATGTCTTTGTGGGTTTGGGTGGGACCTTGTTGGTGTTAATGTTTATTTTTATTCCACTGTGGTCTGAGAAGGCATACAGTATAATTTCGGTCCTTTTAAATTTGCTTATGCTTGATTTATGGCCAAGTATGTGGTCGATCTTAGAGTACGTTCCATGCAGTGATGAGTAGAATGTGTATTCT
>NW_007251632.1:209294-248012 GCF_000164805.1 Carlito syrichta
ATTTCATCATTGACCCAGGAGTTGTGTAGCATCATGCTATTTAGTGTCCATGTCTTTGTGGGTTTGGTGGCAACCTTGTTGGTATTGATGTTTATTTTTATTCTGATGTGATCCAAGAAGATGCATGACAAAATTTCTATCTTTTAAATTTGTTTATGCTTGATTTATGGCCAAGTATGTGGTCTATCTTAGAGTATGTTCTATGCAGTGATGAGTTGAATGTATATGTATATTTTGGGTGGAGTGTTCTGTAGGTATCAATTAAGTCCATTTGGTCAAGAGTCACATAGAGTTTTCGGATCTCGTTGCTTATATTTTTGTACTGATGATCTGTGTAGGGTTGTGAGTGGGGTATTAAAGTCCCCAGGTATGATAGTGTTGGAACAATATCTTTTTTGAGTTTTCCTAGAAGCTGCTTTATGAAAGTTCTTGCTCCTGTGTTGGGTGCATATATGTTTAGTATAGATATTTCTTGTTGATGGAGTGAACCTTTTATCATTATGTAGTGGCCTTTTGTATCTTTTTAAATGATTGATAGCCTAAATGTTATTTTGTCTGAAATTAGGATTGTGACTCTTCCTATCTTTTGTGTTCTGTTTGCCTAGAAATTTGTTTCCCATCCTCTTACTTTGAGTCTGTGCATGTCCTTTGTAATGAAATGGGTCTCTTGAAGGCAATATATTGTTGCCTGGTGATATTCTATCTATTTTGCCATTCTATTTCTTTTCAGTAGTGCATTTATTCCATTCACATTCAGGCTAATTATTGAAATGTGAGAGTTGATCCCTATCATAAGGTTCTTATTGAGTTGTTGTTGTTGTTCCTATTAGTTTGTTGTGTTCCTTTTGGCTTTGGGTTTGGTTCGTGTGAGTTTTACTCTTTTTCCTGTACTCTTGTGAATAATGTTGTTGTTCTTTTTTCCTTTTCTTCTGTGCTTAGTACTTTCTTAAGTGTTTCTTGTAGAGGTGGTCTGGTGGGAGCATAAATTCTTAGGGATTGTATGTCTGTGAAAGATTTTAATTCACCCTCACTGATGAAGCTTAGCTTGGCTGGGTAGGTTATTCTTGTTTGAAATTATTTATCTTTTAGAATTTTGAAGATAGGGCTCCAAGCTCTCCTAGCCCGCAGGGTTTCTGTAGATAAATCTGCTTGTATTCTAATTGGTCTTCCATGTTAGATGATCTGGTGTTTTTCTCTTGCTGCCTTTAGGATTTTTTCTTTTATAACTACTTTGTTTAGGTATTTGTTTATGTGTCTGGGAGTTGATCTTCTCATTTGTTGTCTTTCAGGGGTTCTCTGAATCTCTTGTGTTTAAATTTTTGGGTCACTGATGGGATGAGGAAAGTTTTCTTCAATAATCTCATGGAATGTTTGTTTCGAGATGGCGTCTGTCTCTCTGTTTCAGGAAGTCCAATTACTCTTAAATTTGGTCTCTTGAAGTAATTGTTCATCTCTTCAAGGTTTTGTTCTGTCTTTTTAAGCTTTTTTTCTGTTTTTGACAGTTTGGGTTGGTTCTGCATTTTGGTCCTCAAGCTCTGAGATTCTTTCTTCTGCTTGGCTAATTCTGCTTTCTATGCTTATCAATTTGTTATTTATTTCATTCACAGTATTCTTTACTACTGGTATCTGAGTTATCAACTCCTTTCTAGTTCTTCTTGTCTCTTCTCAATTCTTTTTAATCTCTCCATTAATGCCTTGATATCTAGGTTTGTAGTTTGAGATCAGTCATTCTGGGGGCTCTTCATTGTTTGCATTCTGAAATCAGTGTCTGCCCTCCCAGGGGTCTGGGAGAAATCCATGTTCTTCTTTTGGATTTTCTTCATTTGTGTAGGTTTTTCTCTCTCCCCCTTTCCCTCCCCTTCTTCAATTCTGTTCTTCTAGGAAGGTGGGGTTGTTTTTACTGTTTTTTTTCAATCTCCTGTTCTTACTTTTGAGGGTCCTCTGGCTTTGTTCACTTTTGAGGCTGGACTGTGGATTGGGGGCTGTACTTTTTGCAATTTTGAGGTTTCATTTGGGGGGAAGCTGTGATTCAGAATCTATCTGCAGATTCCAGTATCCACCAACAGGGGCATGGGCACACTGGAACCCATTTTCTACTGCCTTGCAATCTGTCCATGCAGGAGGGTTTAGATTTGTTCCCTGGAACAAAAGGAAGTACGAAAAAGGAAAATAATGGAGGCGGGGGTCAGGAAAAAGAGAGAGGGAAGAGTGAGAGGGAAAAGAGACTTACATACCAACTAACACTGAAAAAGAGACACAAAGCCAGAAAAGAGTGAAAAACTGACAGACAAAGAAAATTCCCTAAAGCATTCTGGTAATCACATACAGTCCAATAAAATTATGCCTTTTGATGCATTTTTCCCCAACACAAACAGGTAGTCTAAATCAAAAAGCAAGCACAAGTCAAAACAATTAAATCAGAAATCAAAATAAGAAATCAGACTAGCTCTGGAGTCTTTTCTGAATGTCTAAAGTCTCCAGCTCTGATCTCTGGCCTCTCCCCTTTGCTTTCATTGCAAGCAGATAGATTTATTCCAAGCTTGGGTTGATTCCCTTTGTTTGCTGCCTGAGAGGTCTGCCACAGGCTTGAGTTGTCTGTATCCGATTCAGTATAGGGGGTAGGCCTATTGTCTCCTGTTTAGCAATGTTCCCTGAGAAACCAAGATAGAGGCTTCTTGTAGATGGGCGGGGCAATGCAAATGGATGCCTGGGAAATGGCTGAGGTGGGTGACTCCTCTTTCTAGGATACTTTCTCCCCACCGCTGGTCCATGGGTGACCCCCTATATCGGGCCATGGGATCAGCGACACAGCTGGGCGCTGGATCTGGTGTGCTGCCAGAGGCCTGCGTTGGAGGGGGTAGCTGGGATTTCCCTCTTCTGGAGTTGAGAGCTGAGAGCGGCTGATCAGCACCTCCTTAAGATATGTTGTTCCCGCTGGGCTCGGTGGTTCAGCCTGTAATCCCGCGCCTTTGCGAGGCTGAGGTAAGTGGATTGCCTGAGCCTGTGGGTTCGAGATCTACCTGGGCAGGCGAGACCTCAACTCTACAATAAATAAAAAAAATCAACTGGACGTGGTAGCACGCGCCTGTAGTTCCAACTACTTAGAAGGCTGAGGTGGAAGGATCATGGGAGCCCAGCAGGCCGAGGCTGCGGTGGCTGGGAGCGGCCACTGCACAGCAGTCTGGGCAACAGTGAGACTCCAACTCAAAAAAAAAACAAAAGAAGATATGCTGTTCCCTTACACAACCGCGGAGTCTCAAGCTGGGTGCGGAGCACCACAGGTCTGTGGTGAGTGGTGATAGCAGTTTTGGCCCGCCCCACAGGGCAGGAATGGAACTGGTATCTCTGAGGGCCAGGTGCTAGAGCCTCGCAGGGTGACAGCGGCTTGAAATAGGACTGGGCATGGTTCCAGAACCCAGGGCAGAGAGATGGAACTCTGAGGAGCGAGCACCAGGCCTGCTGGATTGGGCTCCCAGTCCGGGATAGAGCTGGCAGCTGCTGAGTACCAGGCATATCAGTGTAGGCAGCTAGGGAACCCAGATCTCCACAAGGCAGTATCCAAGGGCTGCCAGGTGAGATGTTGTAGCCGGGGGAGGGAGCAGAGATCTCCACACAGCTGGGCATGGGCTGCCTATAGTGGAGCAGTAGCAGCCAAGAGGCAGGCCTCAATACCTGGCCTTGCGTGGGTCCTTGGACCAGTGCGACTGGCAGTGGGCAGGGGGGTAGGGGAAGGATAGTAAGAGTCTTTTGGGGAGCTCACTTTGGGAGAATCTCAGGGTCCTGCCTATGCCATTGTTCTCTTACCGGAACTGCTGTTAATTTATTAGCATTCCTGTTTATTAAGGGAGAGTGCATTAGCAAATCAAATAGAAAATAAGTGGGTAAAATAATGAAATGAGTATGTTTTTAATCAATGTGATGTCAATTTTCAGTAAGATTTTTTTGAATCTGTTAACTAGTCACAATAGTGAGGTAAGTCATTTAATATTGTGTGATTTTCTGTCAGTGTTAATGGGAAAACAATGAGTTTTAGCAAGTGGCAATGAAGGAGGGAGTGTTGAATCTAGGAAGTTATGGGTGTTAATGCATTTTATTTATCTTAATGGAAGTCAGTTATTAAATTAGTATTCTGTGCTGAAAAATTAGTACCATCCCCTGTCATCTTTAGACTGGTTATATTTCTCACTCTCATGTTTCTCCCCTTTTCCCACTGCTTTTTATTTGAAAAGAACAAAAACGATTTTGAGCTGGAGATGTGTCACTCTTCATTTTTCATGAGGGAATGACTACAGTGTGAACAGTGGACAACTAAGAATCTAGAATCATATTCTTAATATTCTTTGTATTCATTTTTAAGTCAGTAACAACAATGCCATTTATTTGATTTATATCCCGCTTATCTATCTCCCAATGTTTACTATTTGTTTGGAATCATAGTCATGCTGTCACCGGGCTTTAGTGCAATGACATACTCACGGCCACCACAGCCTCCCTTCGATATAGCTGGAACCACAGTCATGCACCACCATTCTCAGCTAATTTTTAAGATTTATTTTAGAGGTGCAACCTCACCAAGTTGCTCAGGCTGATCTTGAAGTACTGGGTTCAGGCATTCCTGCCTCTGCCTTCCAAAGTGCTGGGATTATAGACGTGAGCCTCCTCACCTGGTCCGTCCAGGACTTTGAATAAAATAAAAGGTTTTTGTTCTGTGTTCAGGATATTTTGTTTATGGGAGTATGTACATATTTCAGGGTATTCTCATTCTTCAAGGACAATGTGAACATTTACACTTGAAAAATATGGTATAGAAAATTTTCAGATAATTTATAATTTCATTTTTTCAAGAATGTTGTTTTCTGAAGCTAGACATTTTGACTAACTTTCTTTGGGTGAAAAGATATATAAGAATAGGATAACTTTGTACAGATTGGGAATGAATGGATGATGGATAGGTATCACAGATGTGAAAACCTTGTGAAATCATGTACTTAGAATCATTTTGGATGGTATGCTAATATATGAAGTAATAGAAAAATTCCTATTATGACCCAGTTGAATAATACATAGAAAGTGTAATAAAGTTACATGCAGTCAGTACAGGGCATTGTTAGCGAAATGTAGAAGGGGTTTAATCTATTCCCTGTGATATACAGCAAAAAGTATTTAAAACCATTCAGAGGTTTAATTGAAGTTGCAGAGTTTAATAGGTTTCAAAAAATAGATGAATTCCTCTTCAGTTTTGAATAAAATTTATTTCTGATGATTTGCAATATTCCAGAATCAGTATGAAAGCAATATTGATAAAATAAAATGAGAAAAGTACATATCAAATGATGAAAAAGTTTTTTGTAATGTCACATAAGAATAGTGAGATCTTCAACATATAAAAAATACCAAAATTGGGGAAAAATACCATTAATCCAAAGAAGTTATTTGAATACAGTAAAAAATATGAAATGCTGCTAACCATGTAAAAGGATGCATGGATTTGCCCATGATAATAATAATAGTTGAAAAGACAACTATTAAATTGATAAAAGCCTGAAAGTTTTACAACAGTTTCTTTAAACAAACGGAGTCAGTCAAAAACATGTGTTGCTGATGGGAGTGTAAGATGTAAAACTAATAGATAGGATTTTAATATCTAGTGAATTTACATATATAATTTGTGGCAAGTTCATTGTACATCATTTTTTTCGTTAGTTATATCTCCCTGTGTTGCCCATACTGGAGTGCAGTATCCAGTCATGGCGTACTGCAGCTTTGAACTTCTGATCTCAAGTGTTCTTTAAGCCTTAGCCTTCTGAGTAGCTGGGACAACAAACACACCAGCAAGGCCCTGCTTATTTTTTATTATTTTGTAGAGATGAGGTCTTGCTATGTTGCCCGGCCTGGTTTCAAACTCTTGGGCTGAAGCAATCCTACCTTGGCCTCCCAGAGTACTGGGATTCCAGGTATGAACCACTGTGCTCGGCTTCATAGAACATCTAATAATATGAAACAGAAACAAGAACTAATGTATATTTCTATACTATTACGTGAGAACTTCTGGGATGTAAGTGAAGATTGGGGAGAGCTGGGAGATATGAAGTAAAAATGTTTATGGTATTCTCAGTACCATTACTGATAACCATCTTTGTGTTTTGTGCATAGATGGTTGCTGAAAGTTTAGAGGATCTTCAGCAGAATTTGTCAAGTGGAATATTACATAAGCAAATTAGTTGTGGGATGAAAGGGTGTGCTGAGTATATAATAAGTTATAAATAGAGAAATTTGCATTTAGGATTCACTATTTTTGCAACATTTTAATTTCTAAAGCATAGTAACTTAAAAACGTAAACATGTAACTCTCACAGTAAATGAGAAGACGAGTAAATAACTACTGAAAAGCTACTTAAGTATGAAAGTAGCATGTTAAAATACGTGGAGTAATGAGTAGGCTTTCGGTAGCAAAGCAGTGCCAGTTTCCAAAATATCCTGAGTGCCTCTCTGCAGTTATATTCCCTCATAATGACTTGAGGTAGCTCTTGAAACTCATAATCAGCAATATATGAGATTCTATGTAACAGTTGTAATGCCAGAAGGTAAGGTAATTTAGCCTTGTGACCATGCATATTGGAGCTCCAGTAGTGGGTTAAAAGTCCAGTTAAGCCAGAGGACTATATAAAACCCTCAGTTCTACTGAGCTCTGGCCAGGTTTCTGGTGATATGTGTTATGATGAAATTGACAAGTGGTAAATTGCTTCATTAGATAACTGGATAAATGCCTGAGTGGTGGATAAACTAAGAGATAATGGAGTGGATGAATCAATATGTAAATATCAAATTCGCAAGAGTAATATTAGAGTCACAAGTAGGTTATATACAAGCGAATTATTGTGTGCATTAACAGATTCAAAAATGCCTTTTGAATAGAATTGTGAAACAAGAATGTATATAGTATGCAGGGTGTGGTATGCATGTGCGAATATATAAGTACATTTGTATTTGTTTTTCGGTGTGTACATGCAGTATAGTGCAAAGGGGAGTAAAGGTAAAAATATTTTCTTTGGAAATATTATACTGAGAATGCAAAATGAATGTTCCTGTAATGTAAGAATATAAGAATGGATGAACTGATGGATATGTGTTTAAAAGAATATATAGATCAGTTTACAAAAGATAATTTCTAAACCTAAGTAACTTAAAAATGTAAACATGTAACTCTCACAGTAACTAACTGTGCTGTGTGCTCCTGGCAGTAGTACATGCACAGGATGTCACACGCAGAGTAATACTTCATATTGCTTTCATCACAACTTAAGATTTTTAATTGTCCATTGTAGCTATTAAACAGTACATGAAAAATCAGGCAATACCTCTTAAATGTCCAATGATAAATTATACAAAGGAAATTAATCATGTGGCCGTCTGAAACTGAAGAAGTTTTTTGTTTTTTTGGCTGCGCAGATAGGATTTATTTATTTTTTATTTTTTGAGTTGGAGTCTCACACTCTGTCACCCAGACTGTAGTGCAATGGCTGCTCCCGGCCACTGCAGCCTCGACTTGCTGGGCTCCGGTGATTTTTCCACCTTAGCCTTCCAGTAGCTGGAACTACAGGCACCCGCTACCACGCCCGGCTAATTTTTTGAATTATTGTAGAGATGAGGTCTCGCCAAGCTGCCCAGGTGGGTCTCGAATCCACGGGCTCAGGCAATCCACTCACCTTAGCCTTCCAAAGCACGGGATTACAGGCTAAACCCCCAAGCCCGGTTTATTTTTTATTTTTATGATGTGGGGAACATGTTAGGATTGTGTACATAAATGCTCTACATACAGGTGAAGTTTGGGCTGCCCATTGGACCTCACTTCACCTGGATTTGGATCATGCACCCTAACTGATGTTGTGTGTCTACCTCCCCCCGCCAGCCTGAGTAGTTTCCTGCTACTGCCAATCCCTTCATTGTAGTACTGTGATAGGTATTCAGGGTCCCCTTATGACTGAGAACATGTGGTACTCAATTTTTTTTTTTTTTTTTTGAGTTGGAGTCTCATTCTGTCGCCCAAACTGGAGTGCAGTGGCCGCTCCCGGCCACCACAGCCTTGGGCTCTGGTGATCCTTCCTCCTCAGCCTTCTGAGTAGCTGGAATTACAGGCATGTGCTACCACACCCGGCTAACTTTTTTGATTTATTGTAGAGATGAGGTCTCGTCTGCCCAGGCGGGTCTTGAACCCGCGGGCTCAGGCAATCCACTCACCTCAGCCTCCCAAAGGCGCAGGATTACAGGCTAAGCCACCAAGCTTGGCGTTACTCAATTCTTTGTTTCTGTGATAGATCACTGAGTATGATAGACTCTAAATCCATATAAGTTCTTGCAAAGCCCAGAATTTTTCCCTTATATATGGCTGCATAGTATTCCATCCTTCATATGAACCGTATTTTTTATCCTGTCTCATTTTGATGGGAAGCACATTTAGTTCCATGTGTTTGCTATTGTGAATAGTGTATCAATAAATATGTATGTGCAGGCATTTTTTTGTAGAATGGTTTGAGTTCCTCCAAGTATAATTCCAATAGGAGGATTGCTGGTCCCTATGGAAGATCAGTTTCTAGTTCTTTTAGATATTGCCATTCTGTTTTCCAAAGAGGTTGAACTAGTTTGCACTCCCACCAACAATGTAGACGTGTTCCATTTTCTCCCCATCCTTGCCAGCATCTGTTGTTTATTGATGACCATTCTTACTGGTATCTCAAAGTGGTTTTGATTTGCATTTCTCTGATGATTAGTGAGGCTGAGCACTTTTTCATGTGTCTGTTGGCTGCCCATGTGACTTCTTTTGAGAAGTGTCTTGCCGGCTTTTTAATGGGGCTGTTTGTTGTTTTTTTTCCTTTCAACAATTTGAGTTTCTTTTTTAGGACTTTGTCACATATACAGTTTGGAAACATTTTTTTTCCCAATTCTGTGGGCTGTCTCCCTTCTCTCTCTCTCTCTCTCTCTCTCTCTCTCTCTCTCTCTCTCTCTCTCTTTTTTGAGGGCAGGATTTGTTAAGAGGACAGAAAAGTTCTCTCAGTGGGAGGGTACCCAAAGGGGTTGCCCTCCCCACTCTCCTGATGGTTCCTTTTGCTTTGCAGAAGCTTTTTAGTTCAATGAGGTACTACTTGTCTGCCATATCTCTTATGTCATGGCAGTTTGGGTTTTTTTTTTTTTTAAATAAGGAATTGCTTGCTTATTACAATTTCTGTAGGAGTGTCTCCTGCATTTTCTCAGATTCTTAGAGCTTGAGGTTTTGTGTTTAGTCTTTTGATCCACTTAGTGTTGATTTTTGTGTATGGTGATAGGTTGGGGTCCTGTTTCATCTTGTGCATGTGGTCAGTCACTTTTCCCAGCACCATTTACTGAATACGTTCTCTTCCCAGTGGTTGGTGGTAGAGGCTTTGTCAAAGATGAGTTGGCTGAGAAATTGAGGTTTTGCTTCTAGAATCTCTATCCTGTTCGATTGGTCTATATGTCTGTTCTTGTACCAATACGAGGCTGTTTTGATTCTTGTAGCCTTATGATAAATGTTACAGTCTGAGAATGTGATGCCTTTTGTTTTATTTTTTTGGCTGAGGATTACATTTGTTATATGTGGTTGTTTTTGTTTCAGTATGAATTTCTGTATTAGTATTTCCAGGTCTGGGAAGAACGGAGATGGTAATTTAATAGGTATTGCATTGAATCTGTAGATTGCCTTTGGTAGAATGGATGTCTTAACAATGTTGATTCTTCCATCCCTTGAGCAAATATTTTTTCATATGTTTGTGTCTTGGATTTTAGGGAGCACTGTTTTGTAGTTTTCATTGTAAAGTTCTTTCACTTCTCTGGTGAGGAATATGCGAATGTATTTTATTTTATGTTGTTTTGTTTTGTTTTATTTTATTTGTGACTATTGTGAATGGGATTGCAGTTTCTACTTGGTTCTCTGCCCAGTTTGTGTTTGGTGTATAAAAATACAACTGTCTTTTGCACATTGATTTTATGCCCTGAGACTTCACCAAAGTTTTTTTTATCAGTGCAAGGAGGATTTTGGCAGTTTCTTTTGGGTTTTCCAGGTATAGGATTATATTGTCCACAAAGAGAGATAACTTTACTTCCTCTTTTCCTATTTTGATACTCCTGATTTCCTTCTCTTGTCTGCTTGCTCTAGCTATAACTCTCAACACTATGTTGAACAAGAAGGATAAGAGTGGGGAACCTTGTGTTGTTTGGATTTTGTGGACATGCTTCTTATTTCTGTCCATTTAGCAATATCTTGACTGTGGGTTTATTGTAGATGGTTCTTACTCTTTTGAGCTATGTTCCCCCTATACCTTAAGTGTTCAATGATTTAATTAAGAATGGATGCTGCATTTTGTCAAAAGCCTTTTTTGTGTCTAATGATTTAAATTTGTGGTTTGTCTTTTTTATTTTTATTTTTTTATATTTGTTGATGTATATAATTGCTTTTATGGTCTTGTGGATGTTCAGCCAGCTCTGTAATCTGGGAATGAAGCCTACTTGGTCATGGTGGATAACTTTTGACATGTTATTGGATCCAATTTGGTACACACTGGCTGAGAAATTTTGCATCTATATTCATCAGGGATATTAACCTGCAGTTCTTTCTTTGTTGAGTCTTTGCCCGGTTTAGGTATCAGTGTGATGTTAGCTTCAAAAAATGATTTGGGGAGCATTTCATCTTTCTCGATTGCCTGGAATACTTTCAATAGGATTGGTATCTTGATTACCTTAGGAATGTATGTTTTGTAGAATTATACTCAAAAGCCATCTGGCCCAGGGCTTTTCTTTTTTTTCCTTTGGTTAATTTTCTTATGAGAGAGTTCATTTCCAGGGTTGTTACTGGTCTACTTAAGGTTTCTATTTTTCTTGTTTCAACCTTGGGAGATTGTGTGATGTCAGAAAGTCCTCTATTTTGTTTAGGGTTTCTAATTAGTTTTTATACAGGTGTGCACAGTAATCTCTAATAATATTTTGTATTTCTTTGGAGTCAGATATGACTTGCTCTTTTGCATTTCTAATTGTGTTTATTTTGGTTTTTTCTCTTTTCCTTGGTTCATCTGGCTTGGGTTCCATCAATCTTGTTTATCCTTTTGAAGAACCACCTTTCATTTTGTTGATTTTTGAAAAATATTTTTGTCTTCTATGACCTGTATTTCGGGTTTTACTTTGGTGATCTGGATTCTTCTGCTGATGTTAGGATTTTGGTGGTCTTGCCTTTTTAGCTTCCTTAGGTGATTTGTTAGTTTGTTGACTTGTGATCTTTGTATGTTCTTGATGTGTGTTCACAGAGTTATAAATTCTCCTCTTAGTGTTGATTTCAAGGCATTCCAGTAGTTTTTGGTAAGATGTGTCTTTTTTTTCAAGAATTGTTTAATTTCTGTGTTTTTCTTCAGCATTTTGATGTTTAGTATCCATGTCTTTGTGTGTTTTGGGAGGATCTTGTTGGTAAAATTTATTTTTATTCTATTGTAGTCTGATAGGATGCATGGTAGTATTTCAGTCTTATGAAATTTGTTTATGCTTGATTTAAGTTGAGGATGTGGTTGATCTTGGAGTATGGTGATGAGTAGAATGTATATTTTGTGATTGTTGGCTGTGGTGTTCTGTAGATATCTACTATGTCCATTTTGTCAAGCCTTAAATTAAGGTCCAGAATTCCATATTGGGAATTTTTTGCCTTGATGATCTATCTAGGTTTGAAAGTAGTGTATTTAAATCCCTAGTTATGATAATGTTAGAGCCAATATCCTTTTTTAGTTTACTTAGTAGTCTCTTTATCAATCCTGTTTTTCTTGTGTTGGGTGCATATATATTTATAATGGATATTTCTTGATGATGCATTGAACTTTTGGTCATTATGTAGTGTCCTTCAGTATTTTTTAAAATCTTTTATAGCTTGAAGGTTGTTTTATCTCATATTGAGATAGGGACTCCTGCCTTCTTTTATTTTCCATTTGCCTGAAAGTTTGTTTTCCAGTCTTTAACTTTTAGCACGGGGGTCTCCTTTATATTGAGATGTGTTTCTTGGAGGTAACATATTTTTTGTGCTTTTTAAAATCCATATTCCCTCTGTGTCTTTTCAGTGATGCATTTATTCCATTCACGAGTAGGCTGACTATTGATATGTGAGAGTTTATTTGTGTCATAAGACTTATAAAGTTTTTTTGTTGTTTTAACTGTTCCTCAGTTTCAACGTGCAGGCTACTCAGTAAGTAGCAAGCTAAAGTGTGTCTGCCCAGGTTCCTGGAAAGAGAAAATGACTGTGGCCTGAGTCATCTGGTATGACTCAGCTCCAGATTTCCTCCCCCAGCTTTCTGTGGTCCCTGCTGCCAATGCCTGACCTGTTGCTGCAGATGGTGGTGTCAGGCCAGGCCCCAGGCACCAAGAGGCAGCTTATCTCTGCCATTTCTTCCCAACGAATACCTTGAGAATGATGGATATTCCTGAGCTTGGTGGGTGCCAGATTCAGAGTAGTGGTAAATGGAGGCCACATCTGCTGGGGAACCCCAGATACTTGTTCACATGTCCCCCCTCAGTCAGATACTCACTTATCCACTTGTGTGGGTGCGCACACACACAGATTTGTCCTTACACACATTCCCCTATGCAGAGGCACACTCTGACCATTCCTGTCTCCATCTTACTGGTCCTCCCACTCAGGAGGTTCAACAAGAATATGTCATGTTTTCAAAAGGAAAGAATAAAGAATATAAGCACTACTAATGCCTACTGAAGAAGACCTCTTTGGTCTCAAATACAGGGTTTATGTTCTATTTACATGGTATACTTTACCGCTTTTACAGTGGGAACAACGGAAAAACTCATCCAGCTAAAAGTCTGATATTGCTCAGCACTGTTAGTTCTTTTTTTTGAAGGCAGTATTTATTGAGAGGATAGAAAAACTCCCACAGTGGGAGGGGACCCGAAGGGGTTGTCCTGTTACTTCTTGATGAGGTGATTTGCATTAATCTGTTCCTTAGGTCTCAGTGCTCTTGCTTTGTGCCCAGCAATGTGTTAACCTTAAAGATACTTATTTGCTATTGTGAATAGCTGCAACAAACGTGTGCAGGTATCTTTTTTGTAGAATGATTTGAGTTCCTCCAGGTATATTCCCAATAGGGGAATTGCTGGGAGAGAGGGGGTGGGATTGGCAGTTGAGGGAAACTACTAGGGGAGGGAGGGACGTACCTCATCAGCAAGGGTGACTGCATAATCAATGTTTGTATACCTAACCCTGAATTGTACCCCACATCTTTATAATTAAAAAAAAAGATACTTATTTGCACCTTGCTTTCCTGTCCACAATGATGGAGAAGAGACAAGGCAACCATAATAAAACTCCCAAGTTTAAGATTTCAAATGTGAAAATAATCATTGTTCCATAGAAAATTTGAAATTTATTTAGAAAGGTATTTCGAAGGCCCTATCTACTGCAGTAGAGAATGTTTTATTGGCCTTCAAGGATGCTCACTTGTTCCTGTCTTTGCTTGCGGGTACATTTTCCCATTCCACTTATCCTACTTACTTACTTTTAAAGTAGGCATTGTAGAATATGTCCTATAGGGGCATTACAGAGTTTTGTCTTTTTTGAGAAATGGGGTCCAAGTTAATTTAAATCTTAAAACAATCATGGCCTTTTAGTTTCACTCATCTAAAAACGTAAACTGAAAATCCTTTTTTTCACATTCACACCAGCATCTATAGTTTGTTGAAATTTTAACATTGGCTATTCTGACTGGTGAAACGTGGTATTTCATTGTGATTTTAATTTGCATTTTCTGATGTTGAGTGACTTTAAGTGTCTTTTCATGTTTGTTGAACATTTGTCTTGCTGGCATAAGACTTTAGTAGCCTGTATATGATTCTCCCTGTTATGTGTGGTGATCATAGAGCCATGTATTGTGTCAGTGCCACAAGAGGAGAATGCCCTTGTAATAATGAACTGTCATCTGCAAAATTTCCCTGAGGCTACCATATTAGACTCACAGGGAATTTTTTTTCATGAATGAGAAGTAAATGTTTGTTGTATTAAACCAGTAAGATTTTCAAGTTAGTGTCACTTCAAATTGAATATAGGTGGAAAACCACAAGCAAACTGTATGCACTGAAGAAAGGAGGGTTGGATTGGTGGTTTAAATCTTTGCTGTAAAAGTGGATAGACTTAAGTGTAGATCAATGGACGGAAGAAGGATAAATGAAATTTTCTGTGTATCATGATTAATAATTAGTGAATAAAATAATGCAAGATTGGACATAAAGATGAATGCTGTAATACTTGTTTTATGGAGTTTAGGATATAATAACTGATGAATTCATGTAAAATTGGATAGATGGAATAATATAAGAATGATGGAATTTAGAATATATAAGTAGATGGCTGGTTGCAAGAAGTGAGAATGAATGTTTTGAAAAGCCAGTTGGATGTATATATGGATATACATCAATGAAATTGTTTTTTAAAATTTTACTTCAATAGTTTTGGGAGGTTCATGTAGGCTGGATCTGGGCTCTAAGTGTACCCATCACCCCCACCTCTTCATATTATACTTGATAGGTGATTTTTTTTGGTCTCTCCACTCCTTGCCCCTATTTTCTGAGTCTCCAGTGTCCATTATATCGTTTTTTATGTCTTTGAATATCCTTAGTTTCACTCCTACTTAATAAGTGAGAAGATATGGTGTCAGATTTTCTGTTCCTGAATTAGTTCACTTAGTATGATGTTCTCCAGTTT
The DNA here is from genome assembly GCF_000164805.1 of Carlito syrichta. NCBI lineage: Eukaryota > Metazoa > Chordata > Mammalia > Primates > Tarsiidae > Carlito > Carlito syrichta. The sequence goes on from NW_007251632.1 coordinate 224,047, forward strand.
CATCCAAGTTGCTACAAAAGACGTTATTTCTTTCCATAGTGGATATCTTCCACGTTTTCATTATTCACTGATTTGCTGATGGGCATTTAGATTAATTCCACATTTTTGCAGGTGTGAATTGTGCTGCTATGAACGTGTGGGTGCAGGAATCTTTGTTATATAATGACCTCTGTTCCTTTGTGTAGATACCTAGTGGTGGGATTGCTGGATCAAATGGTAGATCTACTTTTAGTTGTTTGAAAAATCTTGATACCACTTTCCATAGAGGTTGCATTAATTTACACTACCACCAAGAGTGTATAAGCATTACTTTCTCTCTGCATCCACTCCAGCATTCATTGATTTTTGAATTTTTAGTAATGATCATTCTGACCAGTGTAGGGTGGTATCTCATTGTGGTTTTTATTTGCATGTCCCTGATGATGAGTGATGTTAAGCATTTTTTCACATGTTGACCATTTTTATATTTTCTTTTGAGAGATGTCTGTTCATGTCAGTTGCCCATTCGTCAGGTTATTTGTATTTTTCTTGCTGGTTTACTTGAGTTTTTGTATTAATCTGGGTATTAATCATTTTTCAGATGTATAGTTGTCTGTATCTTCTTCCATTCCGAATGTTGGTTGCTCTGATGATTATGTATTTTGCTGTGCAATAGAAATAAATTCCCAGTTATTTTTGTTTTAGTTGCATTTCCTTTTGTGGTTTTAGACTTAAAGTCTTTGCCAAGGATGATGTCCATAAGAGTTTTCCTAGGTTTTCTTACAGAATTTTAATCGTTTGGGACTGACATTTAAATCTTTAATCTGTCTTGAATTAATTTTTGTATATAGGGAGAGATAGGGATCGAGTATAATTTTTCTGCATGTAGCTATCCAATTTTCTCAGCACCATTTGTTCTTTCCCCTGTGCATGTTTTTTTCTGCTTTGTCAAATATAAATTGATTGTAGGTATTTGGGTTTATTTCTGGATTGTTTCATTAGTCCATGTGTCTGCCCTTGTACCAACACCATAGTGTTTTGGTTACTACAGCCTTGCAGTATGACTTGGAGTCAGGTTATGTGATGCCTCTAGCTTTGTCCTTTTTAGGATTGCTTCTGTTATTCTGGCTCTTTTTTCATTTCATATGCGTTCTAGAATTGTTTTTTTCTGCTTCTGTAAAAAATGATGTTTATAGTTTGATAGGAATTGTGTTGAATCTGTAGATTACTTTGGGTAATATGATCATTTCAATAATGTTGCTTCTTCCAATCCATGAGCATGGGATGTTGTTTCATTTCTTTGTTTCCTCTACAGTTTCTTTCATCAGAGTTTTGTAGTTGTCTTTGTAGAAGTCTTTCACCTCCTTGGTTAAATATATTCCTAGGTATTTTATCCTTTTACCTGGTACTGTAAATGTGACTGAGTTCTTGATTTGATTATCATTGCAGTCGCTGTTGGTGTATAGCAGTGCTTCTTATTTGTGTGTGTTGATTCTGTATCTTGAAACTTTACCAAATTCATTTATAAGTCCAGGACTTTTTTGAAGGAGTCTTCAGGATATTCCAGGCATAGAATATATCCTATATCATTGGCATACAGAAATATGTTGATTTCTTCTTTTCCAATTTGGGTACATTTTATTTATTTTTATTACCTGATTTCTCCGGATAGGTCTTCTAGTACTATGTTGAGTAAGAGTGGTGAAGGTGGGGATGGTTGTATTGTTCAAGTTCTGAGGGGGAATGTGTTCATTGTTTTTCCATTCAGGATCACATTGGTTGTGGGTTTGTTGTATTTGGTTTTTATTTTGGGGAATGTTCCTTCTGTGCCTGTTTTGTGGAAAGTTTTCATCGTGAAGGGATGCTGGGATTTATCAAATGCTTTTTTGCATCTATTGAAATGATTATTTAATTTTGTTTGTCATTCTGTTTATGTAGTGGATTACTCTTACTGACTTGTGTGTGTTGAACCACTCTTGTATCCCTGTGATAAAACCCATTTGACCAATGTATATTATTTTTACTATTTATATGCTGTTGAATCCAGTTTGCCAATATTTTGTTGAAAATTTTCATGTCTACATTCATATAAGGTGTTGGTTTGTAGTTTTCTTTTTTTCTTGTTTCTTTTCCTGGCATCAGTATCAGAGTGATACTGGGTTCGCAGAATGAGTTAGTTAGGATTCCCTTCTCTTCAATATTGTGGAATAGTTTCAGTAAATTGGTTTCATTTAATTTTTGAAGGTCTGGTAGAATGAAGCTGTGAGTCCACCAGGTCCTGGACTTTTTGTTGTTGTTGTTAGGAGACTTCTGATTATGGTTTCAGTCTTGCTACTTAATATTGGTCTGTTTAGGATTTGTATTTCTTCTTTATTCAATGTTAGGGATTGTATGTTTCAATAATTTATTTATTCTCGATTTTCTTGTTTGCTTGCATAGAGGCATTTAGAATTCTCTTGGATGACCTTTTGAATCTTCATCTTATCAGTTGTGATGTTTCCATTTTCCATTTTCATTTCTGATCTAACTAATTTGAATCTTCCCTCTTTGATTCTTAATATAGCTAACAGTCTGTCAATATTGTTTATCTTTTCTAAGAATCAACTTTTGTTTCATTTATACTATGTATTTTGCTGCATCTAGTTTTGCTCTGAATTTCATTATTTCTTCTACTAGCTTTGGGTTGGTTTGTTCTACTGATATGTTTCAGTGTTTTTTGTTTCAGTGTCTAGAACTGCTTTGAGTATTTCTTGTCGACCTGGTCCAGTCATGAAAAAATTCCTCAGCATTTACTGTCTGGGAAAGACTTCATTTCTCCTTCATTTAATGAGATAAAAAACCTTTGGCTGACTGGTACTCTGTTTGAGGACCCCAATCCCTTCTGGTTTGTAGGGTTTCTTCTGAGAAGCTTGCTGTTAATTTACCTTTGTAAATTATTTGATGCTTTTGTCTTACTGCTCTCAATATTATTTCCTTCACCTTAATTTTGCATAACTGGATGATAGTATGCCTTTAGGATTACTTTTTTGCAATACGTTTTTGGGGTTCTTTGGGCTTTTATATGGCTGTTTTGCTCTCTGGCAAAGCCACAGAAGTATCCTCCATTATTCCCTCAGTAGGTTTTCCAAACGTGTTGCTTTCTCTTTTTTCTCATCAATACCTAAGAGTCTTAGATTGGGGCGTTTTTTTTTTTTTTTTAGTTGGAGTCTCACTCTGTCACCCAGACTGGAGTGCAGTGGCCGCTCCCGGCCACCGCAGCCTCGATCTGCTGGGCTCCGGCGATCCTTCTGCCTCAGCCTTCCAAGTAGCCAGAATTACAGGTATGCACTATCAAGCTGGCTGATTTTTTGATTTATTGTAGAGATGAGGTCTTGCCAAGTTGCCCAGGCGGGTCTCGAACCCGTGGGCTCAGGCAGTCTACTCACCTCAGCCTCCCAAAGGCACGGGATTACAGGCTGAGCCACCAAGCCCAGCTAGATTGGGACTTTTTAATATAATCTCAAATTTCTTGGAGACTTACATTCTCTTGTTGTTTTTTTCTTTTTTAATTGCTGTCTGCTTGGTTAATTCAAATACCTCATTTATAGTTCTGAGATCCTTTCTTCTGCTTGTTCTAGTCTACTGTTAAAAGTTTCCATTGCATTTGTACTTCCATAAATAATGCTTTCATCTCCAGAATTTCAGTTTTTTTTTTTTAAGGTTTCTCTTTGGATAATTTTTCATTTGTGTCTTAATTTTTTATTTTAATTTTGATTTTCTACTTTCTTGTGATGTTCATTGGTCAATTTTATCATCAGGCTTTTAAATTCTACATCTAGAATTTCAAAAAAAAATTTTTTTTTTGAGTTGGAGTCTCACTATGTCGCCCAGACTGGAGTGCAGTGGCTGCTCCCGGCCACCGCAGCCTCGACCTGCTGTGCTCCGGCCATCCTTCCACCTCAGCCTTCCAAGTAGCCGGAACTACAGGCACACACTACCACACCCGGCATTTTTTTTTTGATTTATTGTAGAGATGAGGTCTCACCGAGTTGCCCAGGTGGGTCTCGAACCCGCGGGTCTCGAATCTGTGGGTTCAGGCAATCCACTCACCTCAGCCTCCCAAGGCGTGGGATTACAGGCTGAGCCACCGAGCCTGGCTTCAAAAATTTTTTTTTTGGTTAGGGCTTCTTGCTGAATAGTTGGTGTGGTCAATTGTGGGGTGTTGGATAATTGTGTTTTTTCAAACTTTTAGAATGATATTTATGGTTTCTTCTCATTTGGGTCAGTGATTGCTTCTTATGTGAGGTTTGCAGGGTGCATTGTAGGGTTCCCTTGCCTATATATAGCCTTGGGGTGGTGTGTTTCTCATTTTCCAACTGTGGAAGTTCTGCAGTGGCTCATAGCAACCTTAGTCACTTGGAAAGTGGTTTTAGCTGTGGTTGGAAATTATGCCTTCCACTAACAGGTATTCTATCCTATGTGGTTGGCTGTAATGTTGACTCTGGCCAGGAGGTGGCACTTATTTGGGAAAGCTAACTGCAATGGTGGCTGTGTTCTTTCTCCTTGGAGTGTGTTGCTCCAAGGAAGTGCCCAGCCCACCTAGGTGGAGTGTGAAACTCTGGGGATTACCTAAAGTTCTCTGCTTTAAGCCTTTTGTGGGTAGAGAGTATGGAGTTAGGGGATAGAGCTTAAACACCCTACAAGAGTGCTATCCCACTTTTGGCTCTTGGATACCCCAGTGGGGATTAGGAGGGAGTCCCCCGTCACTGAGGTAGTGCTGCTTTGCAGGACAGGCACAGAAGAGTTGCTGTGGCAATGAGACCCACCTGGTTCATTTTGGATAATATTATCAGTGGGTAGGTAAGTTGAGCAAACATGTGGAGGAATTTTTTTTAATATAGGAGGGGGGGTGAAAGTATATTCTTAACACTCTTCCATGTAATGATGTAATAGTCTTCACATCTTGATCTCAAGCAGTTTACTATGTGAATGTCAAAGTGCAGCCGGCCTAAAGTGTCTTCATGACATCCAACTTCAGCCAGGAACGATCTGCTGCTGTGGAATTCGTGGGGGCCCAGCCCTCCTAGGCTGGCTGGAAAGCAGCAACATGGCCCACAAGAGTTGAGTTTCTGGGAAATGGCAGCTGGTGCTGCTCAAGGATTTCTTTTTTCCTGCACCACTCCACATGGGCTTCAGTGGCTATGGACAAGGCAGTTTCATGTGAGGAACTGGAGTCCCACAAAGTTCAGGAGGCCCTTTAAGTCCTCAGTAGGAGCACAGAACTCCTGATTTCTCCTTATTCACCTTCCTCACTGTGTTCGGAGGCTGCTGGTGGACAATGGTGGTATAGACAAGAGTTTGACAAGTTTCAGCCCAGGATTTTTCTCTTCTTTGCACTCTTTGGTTATTATCACTTCTTTGAGTCGTCTTGGGGTATGCTGCTGGTCTTCTTCCTCTCTGGCTGTAAGGAAATTCTCTCTATCTTGGTTTCTTCCAGAGAAGACATCGACTCTAGCTAGTTGCCTCACATCAGCCATCTTCAATGAAATCGTTATTTAGTGAAAGCATAGGTAGATGCCTAGATGTTAGAATTGGAATGGATGCAAAATGGGATGTTGTGTGTGTGTATCATTAAATAGATGGATATATGAAGGTAGACCCTACAGAAACTGGAATTTATATTTTAAAAAATTGTGTATCCATTCTTACATGTTTAAACTTTTGTCATCTTCAAAGTAATCTCCATTTGCTTCACTGCACCTATTGAGATGCTTTTTCTAGTACTCAGAACAGTTTTTGAACATGTCAATTTTGATGCCTTTTAGTGCTTCTGTCATTTTTTTCACCTTTTCCACATCAGCAAAATGTGTCCTATTGAGGACTTTTTTATACAGGAAACATAAGTTGTTCAGGATGAGATCAGGTGAATAGGGAGGGTAGGGCATGGGGTCGTGTCATTTTTGTCAGAAACTGGTGAACACTCGCATGGCATGGGCAGATGAGCTCATAGATCACCCATCATTAAATGGGCAAATGTGTTGAAAGAATATAAAAAAAAAAAATGATTGAAGCCAAATGGAGTCTTTCACAATGCTAGCTGATACACTGATACCTATGTGTTCCCAGAACACTTACCTAGCGGAAGACGACTGTATTACAATGGGGATGCCCTTCAAAAAATGATCCCATATTTTGGGGAATGCCCCCCCTTATAAGTGTGACTGGCTAGGATACTGGATAAATGTAGGGATCATTGCATAGAGACATTGACTGCATGGGAATGATAGCTGATGGTTGATGGTTTTAGAGTGGTTTAAAAGATGAATTTATGCAGAGATGAGTTGACTCAAAAAGGAATGGTACCGGAATTTGATTTGTATGATCTAGACTGATATGATAATAAGTCATATAAAGTTCAAGTAAAAGATAGATAGTTGAAAGTGTAATGGGTAAGTTCATTATGAGGTCATTAAAACTTTGTGTGTGGATTCTCAAAGTATTGTGATAATAAATTATCAAAAACAAATCAACCATAATGAGTTTATATAAAGTACCTTTTTTTAATCCAAAAGATTTTTTAATATTTTAATAATTTGAAGACTTTAAAGTGGCTGATGAATTAGCCAACTTCACCTTTTATATATTATGCTTGTCGTGATATCTCACAATGTTCCCATATTTTTCACAGTTATACTGAGGTGGTACCGGATTATGAAAGGACACTTTCTTCACTCCCTGTCATTTCCATATCAATCCACATCATTGTACTTATTTATCATTTTTATGGACTTCCGTCTTCAAAAATTCTGGTAAGAATCAGTAACTGTAGTATACTATTTGTTTATTTTTGACCAATTTGATGTTGAATTCAATTTATAATATTTTAAAATTCCACATCATATATGAATTCCACAAAACTTACAAGATTGTTAGATTGTGAAGTGATTATCAGTTAGATGAAATAAAAGAGATAAAGGGGCTCCTAAGCCATGATATAGTGTTGATAATGTCAATTATATGGATTTGGGTTACTATTTATTATGTGCTCTCACCATGGGATGTGATGCTATGTGGATAAATTATCATCTTTTTTGTCTGTATACTCAGTAAATTTAAGCCATCTGGTAGCAAATACATATTTTGGAATATATGCATCAGACCAGGCACAGTGGCTCATGCCTATAATCCCAGCATTTTGGGAGGCCAAGGCAGGAGGATGACTTGAGCCCAGGAGTTCAGGACCAACCTGAGTAACAGCAAGACCCTTTAGTAAAAAAATATTAAATGCTTCAATGGTAGATGTATGGAGGAAGACAAAGAAGAAAGGCAGTTTTGGGGGGAAAAGGTGGGGAGTATAAAAATGTTTTAGAGAGCAAAATCTTTAAGTAGAATTCACTGCAAATAATATGGGTTGTAATTCTAGCAACAGGTTGAATTTTAGTCCTAGGTACATGATTTATGATAATATTATCAGTGGGTAGGTAAGGTGAACAAACAAGGGAGGAATATTTTAATATAGGGGTGGGAGTGAAAGTAGATTATTAACATCCCTTCATGTGATGATGTAATAGTCTTCACATCTTTTCAAACATTCCTTTGTTTTTTCTTTTCTTTTTACAAGCATTTACCATAGAGACCTTTCCTTCAGGTAAGAGCATTAAGGCCTGTATTCTGATTTGTAAGCTATTCATTTGGCTGTGTTGATTGTATATTCTTGAGTTAATGGAAGTTAAACTTCTTTCTCATAAAACCTACATTGTGATCTATGTGATTATTTTGAGGTTATATGTAAGGAATGTTTAAATAAATCAGAATTTTTTAATATATTTATTACCATCAGAAGTTGCACAAGAAGCATCCAGCGAAGTGGGAGGATTAGATATGTGGGTGTTGTGATAATAGGTTTTGGTTTGTGGAAAGATTTCCATGAAGTGCTATGGAATATAAGGAGTATATTATTAGTGTTATTAGTGTTTTCTTGTACTGTTTTTTTTTTTGTCTTAATCCACGTACTGGTATATAAATTAGCACTAAGAAACTACACAAGAAATGCTGTTCGAAGAATGAATTGGCTGAGTGGAGTGGCTTATGCCTGTAACCCCAGTACTTTGGGAGACTGAGGCAGGAGGATTGCTTTAGGCCAGGAGTTTGATATCAGTCTGGGAAACATAGTGAGACCCTATCTCTACAAAAAATTTTAAAAATAAAATGCATACTGGGTGAGATGACACATGCCTTTAGTCCCAGTTATTTGGGAGACTGAAGTGGGAGTATTGCTTTAACCCAGGAGTTCAAATCTGCAGTGAGATATGTTTACATCACTGCACTCTAGCCTGGGCGACAGATTGTGAGTCCTTGTCTATAAATAAATAAATAATATAATGATAATAATATAATAATGACTCTGTTGCTTAATGGCATGAAAATAATTTAGAGTAGGAAATGGGTACTCAAATGATAAGGGGAGAGGAAGGAAGGAAAATGACAGTTTCATAATTTTCATACAGTATGTTTACTTGGTTTTGTTAGGTTGGGGGTTATTTAAAATTAGAATATTGGGAGTTGTTTGATTATATTGTGCCAGGAAACAGTTCACTTGCAGATGACCTCCTTCTGTAACCAGGCATGGCTGCATTATAACCTATTGTTTATTTCCATTTGAAATCTGCTCTTCTGTACTCTCCCAGGTGATGACCATGTGGACAATAGGACCTTCTACAGTGGCTCCATTTACAGCATCAACTACATGTGTTATTGCTCCTTTCTCGGATTTTGTCTCGTCTTTGTATCTCAAGGGGCAGAACTTTTATAGATGTGTGCCCAGGAAAAGAAGTGACCTGCTTTGGGGGAAAGTAATTGCCTGGAGTGTTTTTAAGTTCTTTTCTGTGGTCTATTCAATATATTCTGTACCTCCCTCTATTAGTGTATGTTACTTATTTTATATTTTTTAATTTATATTTTACTTTACAAATGAAAATGGATTTATGTGTAGTTGTTGTAATTAAGTCAATCCCATGGACACCTTAATCACTCCCCTGATGATAACCAGGCTTGGTGAGATGCCAAATGCCTGTGGTATGCCAGGTTTTTTTGTTGGTTTGTTTTGCCATCTGTAAGATTCTTTCTTTCTTATTTGAATTAGGAGCCCACAGTTTTTGAACAGGTCCCAAACAGGATTGTCTTAAATTGACTAGACCTTATATAATTACCTTTTTGTTGAACCTGATGGATCTCATTCTAGATCAGGATCTAGATCTGAATTTGAGACTGACTATAGTTTACATCTTCCCCTATGCCTAAACCTAAGATGGTTCCATGGCAGCTGTGGGCATGTATGGGAGAGCCAGACCCTTGCCCTGACATTTTGAGCCATTTTGATGCCATCTTAAAGAACATGTGGTACACTCATTTTCTTTGTATGAGAAAGTATCAAGAAATATATATTTAGGGTTGGAATAAAAATCTCAGTGTACTCAAGAGATTTCTTTTTTACCCACATTGCCTTGATTTTCATTTGTTTTCTGTATAGCCTAAGTGGGCTTCATATAAAATATTGTTTATTTCAAGTTTTTATTGTCTACTTCTGGAACATAAACTGCACATTCCATCAGGAAACTACTAACTGCATTGCCCAACCTGTCTTCATGTATAGGTTTATACAAGTATATATATGTACTGATGATGTTACTTCTTTATAGTAGATTTAGCAATAAAAAAATTGCAGAATTTTTAAGACTATATAATAATCACTTTACTTAAGTGTCAGTTACTTTTACCATCACAGGATTTAATAATTTGAAATCTCATAAATATGTACAGTCATCAGTGTCTGCTTTTTTGTTACATTGTTTTGCTCATTGCCAACTAGAATCTAAAGCAAAATGAAGGTAGAATGTGTATTCCTTTCCAAAACACACTGATTTTACCTGCAGAGAAGTTCCTTTTGTACTTGCAAAGTAAATCTATTTCACATTATTTCTTATGTTGATATTTTCAGAATTCTTTCCTAGATCTAAGTATATGAATGTCCCAGTCACACACAGTTACATAATAAAATACAAGATATAGTGTTTTTTAATCTGTGCCAGAAGGCAGCAAATTTTGTCTGTAAAGGACCAGTCCTCTTGCAACGACTCGATTCTGCCATTTTAGTGCGAAGATACCTGTAACAATTGATAAACAAATGAGTGAGACTGTGTTCTAGTAAAACTTATTTACCCAAAAAATTAATTGCTAGGTCAGATTTGATCACAGACTGTAGTTTGCTGACCTGACCCTTAATCTACAGCAAAGCTTTATTATCACCCTGAGGAAGGTGGCTAGATATAGAAACCACAAGGGAGAGACTGTCTTCACGTCCCATGTCACTTTTCTGAATCCTCAACATGTGAAGTACAGCTAAGAAATGCTGAGGGAACTTTCTTTAAGCCTTTGAATTCTTGTCTCTTAAAGCTGAGTGTTGTGTCATTTTTTTCTTTTATATCTCCTTTTCACTTAGTCTTGGCTCCTAGTTCATTGAAACAGAGCCATCAAGAATGAATGAGTTACTCAATGATATAAAGCAATCCGTGTCCATTCTTCCTCTTCTATTCCTATTTTCTAGGACTGGCAAGAGTTCATCATTTTTGTTATAGTGGTCAGTAGCTTCTCTTATTTTATAACAGCTTATGTGGACTTCATTTAGAGATTTGTGATCACTATGGTCAATGTTATTTTGTAACTTCCAGTTTTCTTTAATATATCATGGATGTATTTACAAATCAATAAATACAGGATACCTATAGACTTTTTATTGGTTGTACAGTAATATTATGGCCCAATCTATTTTGGGAAACGCAGGTTAACTTTTTGTTTGTTTTTCTGCTACATATAATGTTGTAATATATATATAAATATATATAAAATTATATATCTTCTAATGCTGAATTTCTGATTGTATAGGATAGATGTGATGTTGTTGAATTATCAGTTATGTGTGGTTTTGGTTTCAGTAAATATAGTGAAATTTTCCTTAAAAATGTTTTCTAGACCATCAGAGAGCAGTGGCTTCATAGCAGTGCTGATTTTCATAAAAACTTATGTATAATGGGTATTAACAATTCTTTTAATTTGAAGCTAATCTAATAGGTGAAAATGGTATTTTTAACATAAGTCTAATTTAAACAATAATAAATGGCCGTGGATAAGAAAGACCAACTAGTTATGGGTGATTTATAATACATGACAATACTCCCTACTTTTCCTCTAATCCCAATAACATTGTCTTTTTAGAGCTTGAAACCATTAACATTCTCTAAATTCCGTGCTTCTTGGAAATTCATAAAGTCCCTAATTATACCATCATTTTTCTGACTTTTTATTTCTGAACTAATTTTAAATTTAGTTGCAGGAATCATATAGATAAACCTGATCTACTCTTCACCCAGATTTACTTTTATTCTGCATTGTTGTGTTCTCTCTCTCCCTTTCTATTCCTTTCCTTTTCCTTTCTTTCTCACTGTTTTTTCATACATAGTGTTATTTTATGCACTATTTGTGATTAAGTTGCAGACATTGTGTTTTTTAAACCAAAAATACTTCACTATTTACTTTATAAGAGCCTGAGCATCTTCTTATATTAACCCTGGTAAAAATTTCGAAATCAGACCAGACATGGTGACTCTTGATAGAATTTTTCAAAGTTAAGTAATCCCATCCCTTTGGGAGGCCAAGGCAGAAAAATGACTTGAAACCAACATTGGCAACACAATGAGACCTCATTTCTACAAAAAATCAAAAAGTTAGCTGTGTATGGTGGCGCATTCCTGTACTCTCAGCTACTTGGAAGGCTGAGATAGCAGGATCACTTGAGCTCAGGAGTTTGAGGCTGTGGTCAGCCATAATTGTACCACTGCATTCCAGTCTGGGTCACAGAGTAAGACTCTGACTTCAAAAAAGGTCGAAATTATGAAATGTATTACTAATATAAAAGTGTAACATAATATACAATTCACGTTTACATTTTACCAGTTGTTCTAGAGATGTTCTTTATGGAAATTTCTCCCCTTATCCTGGATCCAGGAAAGGATCCCATTGTATTCAAGAGTCATTTCTCTTTAGTCTTCTTTTCCTGTCTCTTTAGTCTTATTTAATATGAAACAGTGCCTCAGTCTTTCTTTGCCTTTGATGACATTGGTATTCTTGAAAAGTAACAGCTAACAATTTTTAAGAGGATGCCTCAAATTTTAAATTTTGTCATCTCTCACGAAAAGGTTCAGGCTATGCATTTCAGGCACGGATACTTCAGAAGTGAGGTATTCTCAGTCTTCCTCGGTGGATCACGTCAATGACAAATGATGTCACTTTGTTCCCATTATTGGTGAAGTTAATTTTGAGTACTTGGTTCAGTTGATGTCCACTAGACTTCCAAATATTTTGTAGGGAAATCATATGAAACTATGTAGATATTATGTTTTTAATGAAACTTTTACACAGTAGTTTTAGTACTCACAGGTGATTCTTAACTAAATTATTAATTTTTTAAAGAAATCTCTGTTATTGGTTATATATCTTAGTAAGGAAGAATTTGAGTACCATGACTTGTCAGAAAAGTCCAACAAGGTGTTTCATATTTTAAGTGAAAATACTAAATGAAAAATAAGGTGGTGATCCATATGAGAAAGCAGGAGAAGGGTTCCCTGAGAGTCTCATGAATATGTGTCTATACTTTGGAGTTAAAATGTGAGTGGCACAAAGAACTTCAGAGGTGGGTGATGTAAATACATCTGCAAGATAGAAGAAGAGAAAGTTTTTGGTTGTATGTTCTAGCTAAGGCATATTTCAGTGCTTTCATTATTGATAGGGTTTTTTAACAATTTCCTTAAATAGACTGAGGCATGGTGGTGGAATTTGGGTTCAGATTCACTTTAGATCTATTTTTTATGTAGCACCAATGTTTATCTCTGTTTTTGTCATTGCTTTTTTTGAGTCTTTTGAGTATCCAATGTTTATAGTGAAGTGACTGCATTTGGGAGCTATCTGAAGATAAACACTTTCTGAGCTTTTCTTCATGTGTCTCCTTATAATTTCTCTCTTACTCTTTGTGGTGATGTCTGTATTGATAATGCAGACTGCTGCAGGGGCTGTATTAGTTAAAACCTATCTATCCCCAAACTGTTCTGTATTCTTTGTGACTAGCACAGCAGTCCACTAATAGTAATCCCACATTTTATGCTTAAAGAAGGTTTCCAGAGCAAGATATGCTTAGTTTTGAACACTGACTTGGTTGTACTGAAGAAGAGATCTTAATTATCATTAATATGATGAGTTTCAAAATCTGACTCATTGTTGCAGAGGTAGTAGGACACCTGGTATTCATAGAAATGTCACACCAGTTTATAAATTATGAAAGAATGCAGTGAAATTAGAGGACTGAACATGAACTAATGCTTGGTTAAAAGTGATGATCTGAACGTTCCCTGTTTCTAATTTTGTACTTAGTCTTCAATGGCAGGCTTGTAGCAGAGATTCAGTAAATATTGCTTATTAAACACATGAAGGATAAAATGGAATTAAGACCAAAAGTACTTATTGTAAACAAATGAAGTATCAGTGAAGTACTAATAAACAAAATATCAATAAAGAAACTTGTATCTAAAGACAGATTTCCACTAAATAAATTTGTATGTAAAGAATGAAAATCGATTGAAAAAGGCAGCCAGGGACCTAGGAGAGCCTATTAAAATTTGTTAAATGGATATATAATACATGTATATTTAAGGTATATATGCAAATTGTTGATTTCACCTATAACACGGTAAGAGAGTCTTAGAAAACTTGAAATCTGCCTGACTAAAACATGTCTACCTCTGTTCCATTGAGCTGCATATATCAGGGTATTTAAGTAGATTTTATTATCAAATTCCTAAATTCAGCCTCAATCTATCAAACTTTAAAAATTTCCATGCTATTATGGAAGTTTTAAAAACAGGAAATTGTAACAGGAAAATATACTGCTATTTAATTATTTCCTGTGTTGGTAATAGAAACTGTGGTGCATAACACCTTTGATACAGGTAGAAATGTAGAGTAATCCCATAGATGAATTCAGTGTCTCTCTAATTTCAAATCTAAATGGAACCCATATACCCTTAGCAGGTAAGGGAACAAGACTGGATCTGTCAAATGAAGAAAAGAGCTTTCAAGTAAGCAGCCTATGAAATGAGGATTAAGAAGAGTAAATTGATGCTGCGTATGACCATAGAGCACAGTGACTTCACTGAAGTGTGGCCCAGGTTATACCAATGCAGTGGAAATAGAGGGCTGAACATGACCTACCTAATCAGGGTAGGGCCTCTTTTTCCCAGTGGGAGCAGATTGTGCTAGACCAAGGAAGGTTTTAGGAGAAGATATATTTCTCCTTATATCTCTTGAGCTTCACTACTCTGATAAATCATTTGCACAAAAATTCAGGCCTATGTTTCTTCTGGTAATTGATTTAACTAGTAAAGGACATTAACTTAATTCCAAAGCAAAACTGTACAATTGGTTAAAAATACCACTTTCATATTCCTTTGATGGTTTTAAATATTATGTGCTACATTGTGTTACCTTACTTGTCACATGGGGGTATGTAATTATCATGATATCTTTATTTTCCACAAGATAAATTTAACTTCTATAATTGATACATTACTTATCTTCGAGAGGTAAGACCCTAAAAATGCCTCTAATCCCATAATTTCTCATTCATCTTTTTCCAAGATTGAGTGAATGTTCTCCCTCAAGTGCATTAGGCAAGAATTGGTTTGATCAGTGACTATATTTTCTTCATAATTAGCCTGATAACTGCTTTGGCTTTTCAATATTTCCAATTTTTATTTCTATAGTACTTAAGTTTTCTATGTTTTTATATATTTAAACAAGTTATGCAGGATCGAATATCTTTGGATGATGTCTAGATACAAATACTGATAAGAGCAAATGCTGGAAATAAGAAGGCATGTTCATTGTTATTTTTATAAACATTTGAAATATATTCTATTAGACTGAGTTACACAAAAGCAACGAAAAGTTGTAGGATTTGGGATTTATTTTGAAATTATTGCCAGTCTTTCTTTATAAAGCATTGAATGGTACCATGTGAGAAGAAAGAGAATTGAAATAGGACTCTTATGATATAGGCCTCAACAACTGAGTAAATGGTGAGTACATTTATTATTACTCTGCCAGGAAAGGTTGTTTTTCTACAAGTGCATGATAGAAAGAGAACTGTATTTTGCCAGTTTTGGATCTGTATTACACCCATGGGTTAAAATTTTGATTTTTAAGATGGAAATAGGAAACTTGGGCTGGGGGAGTTTGGAAATAGAGATAATTCTTTGATTCAATCAATACATGACTTGTCACTTATGGTCATGGGAAAGGATGGGTTCTAGAGATAGAGTGTATGTTGGGGTTTCTAGAGAGAGAGTGCATGTTAGAGTAGGAATATGTTTATCTCATACAATGCCTTATCTCATACAATTTAAAATACTGAGCAAAGGAGATGGATCCTTTAAAAGAGGTTGTTAAGAGGAATGGCTAGAGTTATTAGGTGAAAACAAGGGGATTGTAGTATTCCTGAAGATAAATGAAGAGTTAGAGAGAAAATGAATGAGATAGCATTTGGCTTTAGCATGGCATTGAAAGGTATAATTAAGTCTGGAAAAAGAATATCTTTGATTTTAGGTAAAAGTGCTATGTGGGGGGACTAGGCAATGCTTTTTATATTGGAATGGCCAAACCAAAGGATACATTCAAGTTGATGTTCTGTCCTGTAATGATGTTACCATTGATAGTCCAGCATAGACACATGCTGATACCTGTGAGTTGCTTTCATGAATTAGTATGTGAACAAAGTGAAGTGAAGATGTATCCCAGATATGCAATCTTAGATCCTCTTCATCTTCCACATTATATGTGTACAAGATAGAGTTGGATGTCTTCATTACATCTCTTTAGTCTTCTAATAGCAATCCTTGTGCAGCTTTATCATTGAGTTCCCCCTTGCATTTACCTCTAACTACCTTCATATCCATTGGCAATAGTTTTTTTAATTAAGGCAGGATTGTTCAGACATCTTGGTTTTGTGAGAGATTTGGTAAATATTTTGTTGAGGAAAGGAATGGGTAAAGGTCCAAGTGAAAGAAAAAGTAACAACCTAATAGTGAATAAATGAAGAAAGAATAAAGGATGATGCTAGAAACTGAGGGAACTGAAGCAAGATAGAATGTACAAAAGGTAAAATTTTGAACGAAAGAGTTCTGGGCAAGGGCAAAATATATTGAGCTTATATTTTAGATACTCGCTCTATAGGATAGTAAATGGTAATACCTTCACTAAAGTCATGGAGAAAATATCATTGTGGAAGACATTCTTTTCCAGTTGAATCATGAGAAGGTATTGACCCTATTGTATATTGTCATTCCCTAACTAATGGATTAGAGATGAGTCTGTGAAGATTGTCCAGTATGCTTTACACTTTTAACATTTCAGATATCAAATTTTATTTCATTAACAGACCAGAAATAATGAGCTCCTATTGACAGGATATTTTCCTATTCAAATTTTGTTTTTCTTTACCATACAGAGCAGTACTTAATTTGATAACTGGGTTGATTTAACTCTTTGTTTATACCATGGATGAGAAAATTTTTGATAAATGAGCAACAATCATCTAAATGCTGAGTAAAATAAGGATTTGGAAATATCCAATATAAAGTAGCTCTTTGATACATTTTTGGAAGGGTCGCGCTATAGCATTACAGAGGAAACCATAGATGACATAGACTATGTTGAGTTGGATTGTGCAAATATAGATCATGGTATCAGAGAATTGAGCATCTGCTAGATTAAATTTTTTATGATGAAAATTCGAGGTTGTGTGTAAATCTCCATTGATAATTGTGGAGTAATAGAATACAACTTTTGTTTCTTTCTTGCTTGTTTGGCTTGTGCCATTAGTGTCCTCTTTTTCACTATGTTTATTCAAACAAAAATAGTCCAAAGAGGAAGACTTAAGCATGGTGGGCTTTTTAGTCTGGGAAAAAATCAATGTGTTTTATAATAATACTTTCTATGTGCTATCAGTCCTTAGAAAGGATTAATTTTTCTCTATATTGTATATTTCTCTGTTTAAAAACTTATTTTAGAGAGAAGAGCTGTTCTTGGAGAAAGACTGTAGACATCAGTTATGAGACATTGCATTGTAGAATATAGCTGCTTACTGATGACTTTCAATCAGGAGTAGGAAGAATGAAGTATAATATATATGGCTGCCTTCCATGAGACTATTCAGTGTTTTCTTAATACTATATTTATATTGCTGTCTTTGAACTTTCTAATTTAACTCATTTGTGATCGCTTACATGAATTTACGTCATTCCAAATTCTGTTCCTGGTTGCTGCTGACATGAATTTATGTCTTTGCAAATTCTGTTTCTGAATGCTGCAATGTTGTCATATGTATGTGTTGTTATACTTTGCTTGAAAATGAATAGTCAGGCAAGGAGGGAGAAAGTTAATTGAGATAATCTGACTGCACAATGTTATTGATTTACATAGTTGGTAATAATTGTGAGTTGGTCATTATTTTGTTGCAGTTAGTATTGTATACTTGTATTTTCATATTTCAGGGCTTTCATACTTCCATATTAAAAATAACTTACCATAATTATGGAAAACTAAGAAATATTTGCTGATGAGATTTCCAAGGTTGCAGGTGAATCCAGTGAACTTATTAGTGACAGTGAGATAGATAGTGATGTAATGATGCAATGTAAATGAAGACATGTAATGCAGATAATCTATGACAGTGAATCTAGTACTGGTGACAACAGATCAGTTATTGAGTGGATAAAATATCCAGAAAGAAAGTTTGAAGTATTTTTTGGTAATCCAGTTGTCAAGGTATTTCCAAATGATCTCAAAGTATAAGTAAAGTTCTTGGACTATTTATTGGAAATTATTTCATAGAAATGATTGCAACTGAAACTAACAGGTATTGTGATCAGATGCACCATAGATATAAATGTCCAAAGAAATAGAAAAAGTGGAGCAATACTACAGTGTCTGAGATTTTTAAATTTCTAGCATTAACTATTTTGATGGGACAAGTGAAGAAAACTACAGTACATGATTATTTGTCAACCTGTCCATCAATTATAGTGCCTCTTCAAAAATAATGAAATGAACTAGACTGCTACAAATTTTGCAGTTTTTGTATTTTTCCAATCATGTATAAATGCAGTCAAATCCGAGCAGATTATGCAAAATTGAACCTGTAATAAATAATGTTTTAAATAATTTTGACAATGTGTATAAATCTGAACAAGAACTTTCCTTGATACCTTGTCATGGAAGAGTGTCTTTTCGGGTTTATAATTTGAATAAAAATACAAAGTACAGAATGCTAGTCAGAGTGGTATCTGAGGCAAATACTGGATATGTTTGCAACTTTCAGCTGTATTGTGCTTAACAGCAGAAGTTTGCAGTGACCAGCTTCAGATTTTTTTTCACCCACTCTCAGTATCAGGAAAGAGAAAAATTTGCTGATCATGAATGTGTTTAAACAAGTTTTACTATATGTCTATATATCATCCTACACCATACTAAGTATGATGGATGTTTCCCAAAAGTACAATTGACTCATATTCATATCTTGTTCACTTGTTTAATATTAGAATTCAAGGTCTGCTGAAGAAATGCCTACCAATTATGACAAGTAGCAAGAGTTTATGTGTTTCAAATAAGAAAGTAAGAGAGCCGGGCTCGGTGGCTCAGCCTGTAATCCCACGCCTTTGGGAGGCTGAGGTGAGTGGATTGCCTGAGCCCGCGGGTTCAAGACCCGCCTGGGCAGCAAGACCTCATCTCTACAATAAATAAAAAAATCAGCCGGGCATGGTAGCGCACACCTGTAGTTCCAGCTACTTGGAAGGCTGAGGCAGAAGAATCGCTGGAGCCCAGCAGGTCAAGGATGTGGTGGCCGGGAGCGGCCACTGCACTCTAGTCTGGGTGACAGAGTGAGACTCCAACTCAAAAAAAAAAAAAAGAAAGAAAGTAAGAGAGATAAAAAAGAAAATAAGAAGGAATTGTATGTGAGCTTTCCACATTACTTATAAGTTTAGAAAGTCCAGAAGACACTCTAATGGAGATTCTGAAGAGGTGAAAACCTATAGAAAAAACGCCCTGTAAGTAGGAAATTGACCAAGTTGTTAGAGAGTATTGATTTCCAAAATAGCATTGAGACATTAGGCAAATAAGAGATGGGATTAACAGTAGCAAATATCTGTCTGGGGATGGGAAAACACCTCTTATCAACAGGGTGCCTGAATGAAAGTTAGTTGTACACCTAACCCTTAACTGTACCCCACAAAACCATAATAAAAAATATTGGTTAATAAAAAAAAGAAAAAAAGAAAATAAATGAAGTGAATGAAAGGAAAAAAAAAAGAGATATGCCTCCTGTCTTGCTTTCATTCTGGTTTCTTACTAGCTGTTCTGAGTAAATTTAAGATTTCTTTTGACCTTATTATCTTTGGAAAAAGTGCTGCTGTTGGTTTAATTTGGAGCAGTATCAGATTCACAAAAGTTGTCTTAAATGGTCTTGTTGATTCATGGTTCTCTTCACTAATAATATCAGGGATTTCCACCCACACTACCCTATATCTAGAGACCATTGTTGCATGTCAGTCATACCTGAAGTATCATAGGGTTGATCAATATGCCTTAATGTAAATAGCTGCATGTATTTAGTCCTGTTTGCTTTGGCTCTCCACTTCAAGGTTTGAACATTATTTTTTATATCCTTATCAATACATATATCAATTTTGATTCATTTTATGTCTTGTGTTCTGTCTACTTTTCTGAAATTTTTATGAGCTCCTACTTGACAGGGATTTTTTTCTTTCTATTATGCTACAGTGTCTAAACATACGAATTTCTTTAAAGTTTGTTAAATAAAGAAATTTGTAAAGGAATGAGTGAGAGGTTTTGAATGAGAGAGAGTATAGCAATAATGGAGAGACTGATCTTCTGATAGTCATGCAATATTATAATATTTGATGTATATTATACCTGGGATTATATGTTAGTTTATTATGTTATATTTGATGTAAAATATAATGTCTATTACTATTTTCTGTTACTATATTTGAATAATTTAGGAATCATCCACATTAGTGTTAAAAAGAGAACTTAACATGTAGTGAGTATTAAATGGGATATAGACATGTAGATATTGACTCTTTAAGTATACAGTGATTTATTTTACAATAAGTGATAGACAAAAGCCATAAAAATGTCTGCATTTGGGAAATTAGAATAGGTGTTCTCTCTGGGGCCTTCTTCCTATGTCTGTTCTATGTGAATGTTGTACAGTTCTTACTTTGCCATGGCTTCCACTTTTCTAACCCTTCTGGACCTCTGCAGGGAAGAGAGAGGGTTGCCACTGATGATACTCTGAGTTTGTCTTCAGATTTATTGGAATATGAATTAGCTATTTGATATTTCTCTGGGAGTGCTATAGCATTGTTATTGACAATATTGTGAGATATTTGGCAAAGATTTTGTGTAGGAAAGGAATGAGTGAGAGGCCAAGTGAAAAAAAAAAAGTAACAACCTAATAATGAATAAATGAAGAAGGAATAAAGGATGATTCTAGGAATTAAGGGGGTGAAGCAAGCTATAATGTATAGAAGTTAGAATTTTGAAAGAAAGAGTTAGGGCAACGTGTATTGAGCCTACATTTTAGATACTAGCTCTAGAGAATAGTAAATGGCAATAACTTCACTAAAGTCAAGGAGAAGATATCACCGTGGAAGGTGTTCTTTTTTTAGTTGATTTGTTTTTAAAATTCAACTTTCCTCAATTTATTTAACCATCTAATTCCTTCTTACCAATTATCTTTTTTTATCACTGGAATTTTTCTCACAACTCTAATCTCAGAGGTAGACAAAGCTACCGAATATCCAACTTGCAATTTAATATCTTTCAGAAATTTGGTCCCATCAGGAAGACTATGAAAACAATTCAGTGTAGAACTAAACAGAAAACCGATAGTTGAATTTAATTCACAAATCCATCAGATGAGTTGGGAGTTACCCACATCTGTGGGGTCCTGCATGACATAGTTTCTTAGTGAGTCAATATCTCTTAACCTTGGAATGATTTCGTGTTAAAAACAAATGTTTAAGAGACTCAAATCCCACAGTATTGATATTTTTGTTTTGATGAGCTTATATAAAATTAACATTTCAATATATTTGGTATGTGAAGAGAATTTGGTATACTAAAGTAAAATACTTTTGTTACTTTAATTTAAAATGAATAATTGATTTAGATTTGTGATTTTAAGTTGCAATTTTATTCTAAAATGGCATTGAAATGTTTTTACTTTTATTTTATTTATTTTTTATTTTGCTATTATTTTTTAGTGATCTTACTGTGTTGCCTAGGCTGGTCTTGATATCTTGGGCTCAAGCATTCCTTCCCCTTGACCTCCCAAAGTGCTGGGCTGACTTGACTATTTTAGATTCCACAGATAAGTGAGATCATGTAATATTTGTCTTTCTGTGCCTGGCTTATTTCATTTAGCATTAAGGTCCTCCAGATTTGTTTATGTAGTCATGACTAAGATACTTTTCCTTTTTAAAAGGTGGATTGGTATTCCATTGTGTATATATTCCACATGGAAAATGAGTTTTAACAAAATTATATAGATGTGGAGTATAGGTAAAGATTAACTAAACAAGTAGGCTGCATGCAGGTGAAGTTTGGGCTTCCAACTAGCACTCACTTCCCCAGGTTTAGGGCCAGGTACTCTGTGTGTTGTTACATACCCCATACTCCCTTCCTCCCTTGGCAGTGCCAAGTGACTGCCAATTTCTCCCTTGTGCTCATGTGACTTGCTTTCAGGGCTTGCTTATAAGTAAGAACATGTGGTATTCATTTTTTTCTGTGATGGATCACTTAGTATGATGGTCTCCAACTCTACAATTTGCAGCGAAGTCCACGATTTTGTCCTTCTTTATGGCTGCATAATACTCCATTATGTATATGTACCATATTTTCACTTTTTTCACTTTTTATTTTAGAGATGTGGGTACATTTCAGGATTAGGTGGATAACTGGTCATCATATGGGTAAAGTTTGGGCCTCCACTTGGTCCCCACTTCACCTGGTTTGAGATCAGGTACCGTTATTGATGTTCTGTGCCTCCTCACTCCCCTGGCAGCATCCCACTACTGCCAAACCATTTCTTATAGTTAAAATTCACAATTTCTAAGTTGGACAAATACCTTCAGGACAAAAGTAGCTTTTGCGCTCAATTACCTTGCTAACTTCTTGTTTGTCCTGTTATTTTCTACATCAATAGCCCTTAGTGGCTGTTGGAAAGATATTTATTAATATTATGTTTAGCCTTTTAAGTTGTTTTTAGTAGGAGGACTCGTTCAAATAATCAAGCCTACCACTCTTGGCATCTAGAAGTCTTCTCTCTGAAAGCTCTGGCCTGGGCTTCATCATCCCTGATTTTTTCTTTCTGATACCTTCTCTTCCAGTTTTCTGCCCCTACTTGCTCATCACACTCTGCTTGTGATGGTCCCTGCTGGAATGGGGTACTCAAATCTATATTTCTTAATATTTCATGGGTCAACTTCTCATGATCTTTGAAACATATTTTTCTTTCTTAGTCTTGAGGTTAATAATATGGGCTGTTCTGATTTCTACAGTATACTGTCATCTTGCTTCATTTGAATTCTGTTGTATTTTGGGGATATCTACCGTTATTATCTTAAATCATTTCTACCATCTGGAAGTATGATAAAAATTACAGTGTGCCACAGGCAAAGAGTACAAAATATACAAATAATGTTACATATTTAATTGTCTTACAAACATGTTTGCATGCAAAATATTTTCTTTACTTCCTGTTCTGCTTAGAAAATATTTACCAATCTTCTTTACTTGTTACTGTTCTTTCAGATTTTTTGGGTTTGAGTCTTTTTTGTCCTTATTTTCTCCTTAGTTTATTCACTGGTTCTTTTCCTCCAAATTGCTTAAAGTTAATTTTTTCCCCCAGTTTGTCTCTCTACCCAGACAACCTCTTTCATTTCTACAGCCTCAGAAGTATTCTATGTATACTTAAGAATCATATTTTATATTTCTTGTCATATCCTCTGCAAGGTGCTTCAAGTTCTATATCATTCTCAACTTATTATTGGCTATCTTTGTCAGGATGCTGTTCATGTTCTAGAGTTCCAAATGTCCAACCCTGTATTCTCCCTCTTCCTAAGACTCTCTTCTTCTAGACTATATATATTTGATAATAACAACAACATCCTTACTTCCTACCTGTTGCATTCTCACATTTAACTGTCAGGTTTTTTTCCTTTCCATTTCCACTAACATTGTACTGGTTTAGCTTCATCAATATGTTTATGTATATCTGTCTATAGAGTAAGTACTCACTATTCACAGGTTCCATCCATACTTAAAAATCGCCTTCTCAGATTTGTTTGTAATCCCCAAATCAATATTTGTGCACTTTTACAGAGTAGTGAAAGATTTGGGTCACCTGATATGCACATTTCCAACTGTTGATAAGGTGTCTTCTGCTTTGTTTTAGCTCTCATACTGTAAAGTATCCTTTTTGTGATCTATTTAGTGCCAAGTTTCACATTTTTGTGTTTTTTGTTGGTGGTTTCTTTTTTTTTAATCAATATTTTTTATTATGATATTGTGGGGTACAGTTAAGAAGTAGGTATACAAATATGATTTGTTCAGGCACCCTTGTTGATAAGAGGTGTCTCCCCGTCCCCAGATAGATATTTACTACCGTTAATCCCATCTCCCTTCCCCTCCCCCCAATAGTTTCCCACCACTGTCAGTCATTTTCTTATAGTATTATGCTGGATGTTCAAGGTCCACTATATGAGTGAGAACATGTGATACTCAGATCTTTGTTTCTGTGAGAGGTCACTCAGTATTAT